>NC_059115.1:51925565-52125565 GCF_020740685.1 Jaculus jaculus
TTTAATGTACTTCTGATAATTTATAAAGTTATGAGCTTACAAAAGGAAACCTTCTGGCCTTTTGTGTCTCTGGATGTTTGCTGAGTGAATGGTTTCTTTCTCATACATTTGATGAAACTGGTGTAACACAGTGCAAGATCATACAACCGCCCTTTCCCTCTTCTCTCCCATTCTAGATTACAGGACAGGCCCGTGTTTCACTCAGGTCAACAATCAGATGTGCCAAGGACAGCTGTCAGGCATTGTCTGCACGAAGACACTGTGCTGTGCTACCATCGGGAGGGCCTGGGGACATCCCTGCGAGATGTGTCCAGCTCAGCCTCAGCCGTGCCGCCGGGGCTTCATCCCCAACATCCGCACGGGAGCCTGCCAGGGTGAGTCTGCCGCGTGCACCGCCACCCGCGCCCTGCCCTCCCTGGACGGGGATCGGCAAACGTGGCATCAAGGGTGGGAGCCTTGATACAGTACCCGTTTCCAAGACAAGTCCTATTTAGGAATATGAGTACAGGTAATTTATATGTTGTCCACCTAGTAAATGAATATTTCAATGGAGGACCAAGGGAGTTGAGATATAAGGAATGTAATAAAAATATAGTTTTAAATGTTTAGTACAAGGAGAGGAAAAGCCACTCTGTTTCTTTAATTACCCAGCCAAAAAAAAAAAAAAAAGTCTCTTTCTCTCCATCTACTTCAAGTTATAAAACTCCAAACCTAGAATACCCAGAGGGAAGAGTAACTCTAAGCTGGCCTTACTTTGTTATTAATAGTGTCGACAAAAATAGAGTCTGACAATCTTGTCTCTAGGTAAACTCTTGGTACTTCCTAGTACTGCCTGTGACTCTGACATATGCATGCATATGTGTGTACCCGTGTAGATATCGGGATTAAAGCATCCTACAGTAGCAACAAAAGTCATCTCAAATGGCTCCAGACGCATTGTCTACTTGTTGCAGTCCGGTTCGCATTGCTGGTAGAAAATCACCCAACAAAGAGCAGCTTCTGGGAAAAAGAGATTTATTTTGGCTTACAGGCTCGAGGGGAGCTCCACAATGGCAGGGGAAAACGATGGCATGAGCAGAAGGTGGACATCACCCCCTGGCCAACATAAGCTGGACCACAGCAACAGGAGGGTGTGCCAAACACTGCCATGGGGAAACTGGCTATAAAGCCCATAAGCCAGCCCCCAACAACACACTCCCTCCAGGAGGCATTAATTCCCAAATATCCATCAGCTGGGAAGCTAGCATTCACAACACCTAAGTTTATGGGGGACACCTGAATCAAACCACCACACTACTTATTTAAAATAATTTCCAACTACCACTATTGTTAGTATTTTTGGAAACTTTTCGCATGTCTCAGCAGGGAGCTTCCAAGTAGAAGTGGGAAGGACTATTGTATTAGTCATAGAAATATTTCTTCTACTTAAGATGTGGGGAGTTAGGTTAACTTGTTATAAGTAGGTTATGTGCAATGTTATGCCTGAAGCTTTTCACGCTGATTTCCCATAATGTCAGAAGTGAAGATTATGTCAACCCTCACCCATATAAATGGCATAGTGTGGTAACAGTCCAGCATCTTAACCCCTAATTGAGAACTGTAATTGGGAAAGCTCTTCTGTAGCCTTAGTGCACTGAACAGTAAACTGGGAGTGGTTGACACAGTTTGCTAAATTATGCCTGGAAGCAACTTCCAACATTTTTCGTAGCTTTTTAACTTTATAAACCTCCCAAATGCTTCACAACTCAAAACACTTTGACCACTAACATGGCACAAGTTGAAAATTCTACACCTGACCTTATATAACAAGTAGCCATTAGCATGCAGAGAATTATAATATCGCGTATTGTTACGTTCAAGTTGTGCATATAAGGTTCATGTCGAACATAATTAATTTCATTCTTGGACGTAGGGCTTATCACTAGAGCACCTCAGATATGTACACTAATATTCCAAACCCTGAAAAGGACCTGAAATCCGAAACACTCTGGCCTGTGTCATTTCAGTTAAGGCATAATCAACATGTAATTACAACCTGTTTGTATAATAAATCATTTCAAATCAGAACATACATACTGAGGGGATGACACTATAACTCAGCAGATTAGAAAAATTTATATCTCAACACATATAAAAGCCATGTCAGTTGTGTGCTTTTGGTAACTATCATAGGTAAGACCTTAAGGATAAAGATTTAAGTATTATGTTTAATGCTGTTTGCTAGGGATACTAAAATTTTGTGGGGTTTTTCTTTTTAGTGAATACAACTGGAAAAGTGCAATAATTTCTTCTACAGTAAGATATATTGTAATTAACTTCTAAATAATTTTTACTGTTCTGTATGGATTTTCAAATTGGTGTGTAGGATACCATGTAGTTCCTGTCATTTTCACAGATATCAATGTGATACTCTATAGAAATTGCCTAGATTAATATCAAATAGACTTAAAAATATCTTCATTCCATATCAGCTTTTAGCTTCTAATACACTTCTTTTCCTCACTAGTTTTATTCCCCCTGAGCAGATCAGATCCTTGAGGGCAGGAATCTTCGTATTCAGTCGCATGGTGGGGCATCCACAGGAGCAGGAGGCAGGGGCTCATTAAGTACAGTGACTACCGTCTTCTTCATTAAATACATTGTGTCCTTATCATTACATGCAGCAGCTTTGTCATTAAGTACAGTGACTTTACAATTAGATACAAGAATTGCCATTCAAGCTGATAAATGAGGGTAGTACGTCAATATGCTAATACTATTTCCAAGAACCAGTTCCCTTTGAATCGATACTTTCAATCAAAGCTCCACAAACGATGGGATCTCCTTCCCTGCATGTACGCTTGTCCACTGCATTGTTTTGTTAGAGGCCTGGTATTTCAGGGCACCGTTATTAAGAAATGTGTCATTTGATCTGAGCGTCCTTCAGGATTTAGTAATGTCTGAAGGCCCACTTATTTGACGTTGTTTGTACAACAATGATAAGTTTTGGACTCCATTTGCTTTTAAAAAAGTCTAATGGATTAGCACAGTAATGAGAGCAACATGAGATTTGCCACATGGTAAAAATGTCTGGAAAAGAAAGCTGAAAAGTTCTGTTTTATTTCTAAGTCATGGCAAAGTCAGAAAGTTCGCAATTAAATATTAATTCAGTTCAGGCTATTTTTAGACATTATACTATGATTTCATTTTTCTCTTTCAATTCCTAGACTATTTCCCAAATAGTTACTCCAAGTTAATTTGGAAGAGGTTGGGAATTTAAAATGGCATGCTAAAACACATACATGTCGTATATTTTTAATAAAATTGTTATTTTCAATAATATGACTGAAAGTTTTATAAAGTTACCAGTAAATGTCAGCTATGTAGATGATAATTGTCAGTAGCTTAATAGTGGCTCTGAAACATGGTTTGTATTAGCCACAGAGTAACATTTCTGAAATTCTGAGTATCTGTCCTGAGAGTGATGCAATTTTTTTTTTACATATGGCTTAAACGAGAATGAAAAATGGTTTTGTAATGAATAGGACAGCTGTGGAAAATAAGAAGCAGCATAAAATTAAGGTACTGATTTTAAAAAGTTAAGCTGCAGAAATTAGGATAGCAGTTAACTTTAAAAAGTTAGCTCTTATCATGAGAATATTCTAGACTTACAGACTTGCATACAAAATGTCAGAAAAGTGTGCATTGCTAGGGTGCTACAGGTCACCATAGCTCTCTGCTTTAACGTTAAAAGCCACGTGACTCTTGCTCCTGCTGGCGCTTCAGCCATGATTTGTTGTAACCTATCTCTGTACTGCGCTAAAGAACCAAATTACCTCTTAAAACTAAGCTATCATAAAACAAGTGAGTCAAAGATGTAAAAGTTGAATTAAATACTTTGAGTAATATTTATAAACTTTAAATATAACTTAATAAGCAGTCATGTGCATATGATGTATTATTTTCTTAAAAGTAGTTTATTTTTATATTCATACACATGCTTGGGTTCAGTTCCTATCATTATAAATACAAGTGTATGTTATTTACATATGAGATGAGTATACAGAATTGTGTAGCTCCTTTAGCCTAATTACCCATGAAAAGAGTTTAAATCAGCTAACCCAGCCATGCGTGCCTAGCTCTTAGTTGAACAATGAAAAGCTAGTTTATTGAAACCTATTTACAGGCTTTCCCTAAAGCACAATAAGGAAGGGATTTGGCTGTTATCCAGTGATTTGATCCATATGAATTTATCTTCACTATCTACACTGACCATCATATCATCATTAAGTCTCACTTTAAGTATCAGCCCTAGCTACTACTTTATAATCCAGAAACATTAATTATTAGGACATTGTGTAGGATAAGCAGTTTTATTAAACCTAGCAAAACTACTATGACTGTGATTACAAGAGAATCATGATTCTGAAATGATTTTTTTTTTTTGTTTTTTGAGGTAGGGTCTCACTCACTCTAGCCCAGGCTGACCTGGAATTCAGGGTGGCCTCGAACTCAGTGTGATCCTCCTACCTCTTCCTCCGAGTGCTAAAACTAAAGGCATGTGCCACCATGCCCAGCTAAAATAAAATTCTTTAATACCCAATTAAAACTAGCGATCAACACATGTAGTTTTGGGGAAGCCATTGGGACAGAGAGTAATGCATCACCCTGAAAAGCAGAATTCAAAAAACAAAGAGCTACAGCCAGGATTCCTAGTGCCCATATACAATGGGCATATACAAGTTTCTATAGAGAAACTTCAACCTCAGGTCCTCCTAGTAACAGAGGGACCACATAAAGAGAAACAGGAGCTAAGTCGTTTCTCTATCCTCTATTAGCTGTTTATCCTGGTGACATTTTTTTTCAGGCAAAGTTGGGCAAGGGGAGGAGGAGAAGAGCCACTAGGATGCAATCTCTATACCTTAAAAGGCAAGAGGTGGGAGTCACGTCATCTGCTGAAAGTTAAAAGATGACCAACACCCAGAGTAAGGAAATGTAGGAGTGGTGTCAGGTGGTGTGACTGTTCCAGGCTGTGTGACGTTCAGAAGCTTCCATTTCTTCTTAGCTGTCCTCATGCTGCTTTAGCAGGAAATAGTTCACTGAAAGATGAACGATAAGGAAAAAGGCCTGCATATAAAGGAGGTCACAAGAGATAGGAAGATCATAACAGAAGACCTGTGACAACAATGCTCCACAGAGTGACTACCTAAACAAATGTACAGTGGAGGTTTCTTTTCTTTTCCTTTGCATTTATTTTTTTCCAAGAACGGTCTCATTCTATCCCAGGCTAGCCTGGAACTCAGCTTGTGGTCGCAAGCTCTCCTTGAACTAATAATGATTCTCCCACGTCTGCCTTCCAAATGCTGGGATTAAAGGCATACACCACCATGCCCGGAAATACATTTCTTATCTCCAAGAAATTAAAACAATACGTCTGTCTTTGAAAACTTGTTCAAAAGAGGGTTACAAGAATTAAGTAAAGGCAATCAAAATGAGATATGAATTGATACTATCCAAAGGATGACATTGGAGAAAAAATTAAAACCTTGTGTATTAGTTACTTTCCCAAGAAGGCAAGATTTGAGGTGTCTGTGGGAAGTCAACACTTTCCGCTGATAAAATGATGATACGAGGCACGTGACACTGAAATCCCAAGGTTCCTGACTCTGACAGCTGGAAAAGGTACTTGTGACGCTGATCATTCATTCAGCTTTAATTTTGTCTGTCACTTGTGAATGTACATTCTGGTTAATTCCAACCATAGTGAGTGACTAGCAAGATGCTTCATATTTCTATGACTCCAGGTAGATGTATACCTGGTCTTTAGGTGCTGTCCTTCCTAAAGTCTTAAGTTTGTTTTTTCATAGAAATAAAAGTATCTGTATGAATGTATACAGAATTTAGAAATAGAAAATCCCATTTAGAAATTAATCTAATTTGATGATGGCTGAAAATAAGCATCAATTGCTTTAAATATTAAGTTAAAAATAAACATTATCAATTACTTTCTTGGTCCTTGGTTCCCACACATATAAATTAAATGAACCATTTTTTATATGCCTATGCCACTCCAAATACTTTTCCATACTTGGGCATGGACTAACAATATGCCATCTAGCTGAAATGTATAGAATAATGTGTGTTTATCTTTGAGTGCGAGTTTACTTGGAGGAGTTGGAAATTGAATGTTTATAAAGTGTAATTATTATTGCCTTGTTACATTATTTATTGCCTTCTAGGAGAGAGTGATGTGGTTATATAGGATTTAAGTTTGAAAAGATTTCATTTTATTCTTTTAAATCCTTTTATGTGATTTGGAATAATCCAACATTTGAAGAAATAAGAAACAGGAGAAAAAGGAAGTGATAGACAATCGGTATCAGCAGTCTATCTAGTGAAAAATGAGCCATTAGTTGTTGCCTCTGTGAAGACGTTGAAGATATAAAGACTACAAATGTGCTTGGAAAGATTGTCATTGGCCTTTTATTGTTGTTGTTTTTATAGACCCACTGACACATGCTTCTAGGTCTAAGTTCCTAATTTCTCTTTTTTAAATTTTTTTTTGGCTTAGTTTTATTTATTTATTTGAGAGTGACAGAGAGAGAAAGAGGCAGAGAGAGAGAGAGAAAGAGAGAGAGAGAGAGAATGGGCACGCCAGGGCCTCCGGCCACTGCAAACGAACTCCAGACGCATGCGTTTACCCCCCCCCCCATGTGCATTTGGCTAACGGGGTCCTGGGGAATCGAGCCTCAAACCAGGGTTCTTAGGCTTCACAGTCAAGCGCTTAACTGCTAAGCCATCTCTCCAGCCCCCTAAATTCATAATTTCTATTTGAGTTCTTTAAAATTCCCCTTTTCAACTACTTACTTCATCCTTCTAAAAAAAAAAAAAAGAAAAAGAAAAAGAAAACCTGTGGATTTCTGCCTAATCTAGGGGCATGTTTAAAATAAAGGTTTGTTGTTGGTGGTGTTTCCTTCAAGGAACATATACTTTAAAAAATTGCAAAATAAATGCCCTAATTTCCAGTAACCTTTTCTTTGAAAAATTACTGATCTACTAACGATGTAATCTAAGATCTTATGAATAACTGTAAAAGATTGATAAGTTTGGCCTCATTCTTCAGCTTATGTCATGATATGTTTTCTCTGACTTACTGGCAGGAAAAATGTTTCTAGGCATAATTTTTTTTATTTACTACACTGTAATAAGAGTGGGAGTGTAGAACACATAAAATAATGAGGCTGGAAATGTTATGAGTTAAACTATTCAGTATATAAACTCTTGTCATGTATTTTAATCTCCATTTGACCTTTGTTCGGATCAAATAATTTTCAAGGGGACACTGAAACTTAATTTGAGTACAAAATTATTTTGGACTGTTATAATTAATTTTGTAGAGTGCTTTTATAAGCAATTTTGTAGACTGGTAAGGGGTCTGAGTTTTTATGTGAAGTTCAAGTTGAATTCTCTAATTCATACACAAAGGTAGTCCACATGTGTGGACTTACCAAAAATAACAGGGAAATTTGACACACAGATTTATTTACATGCTTTTTTCATAATCAAGCTCAATGCTGGATGCATGTAGTATGAACATATTTATGTTACATACACAGACCACTATTCTGTGACTGTGAATCAAAGCCTTTAAAAAAACTTTTTTTAATTTATTTATTTGAGAGCAACGGACAGAGGTGGGGGGAGAGAGAGAGAATGGGTGCACCAGGGCCTCTAGCCACTGCTAATGAACTCCAGATACATGCACCACCTTGTGCTTCTGGCTGACGTGGGGAATCAAGCCTTGAACCTGAGACCTTAGGCTTCACAGGCATGTGCTTAGCCACTAAGCCATCTCTCAAGCCCCTGCCAATCAAAGCCTTTTATGTGATGACTGCTAATTTATATCAATGGCTATTTTGTTTTTCAGTATCTTTACTACTAGTGACAGTACATTATTTTATAACATTTGTGCTTAGTTTGTCTGTTTTGAATATTTTAACACACACATGGGCACGCGCCCACACACACCCACACTCAAATTCTCCTTGCAATGATAGAACCCAGGACCTGGTGCAGGCTAGGCAAGCGTTCTGCCAACATAAGCTACATATGCTGCCCTTCCTTTCATGAGCCTTTCTACCTGATCTTGGAGGCAGGAGAAGGGGCAGGGTGTTATGTTCTGTGTGTATTTAATCAGAATGTTTGTTCTGCTAAAATGTGTGAAGAGTACTATAAGAAGCAATTAGAAGAAATTGAAAGTAAAATTCAAGTCTTAATGCAGTCTACTTTACACAGACAGGAATATAAGTTTCCACTGCAATTTTGGATTTGTCCATATCTATTTTTAATTCATATACTAAAGTTTTAACTACTGTGGGTATTTAAGGTTTCATAATTGATGTGCACACATTTAGTATTATTGTTTCTTCATTATGAACTGAGGCCCTAGTAACTATGAAATGTCAGTCTTTATCTGTGATAGTATTTCTTAGGATGAGCACTTTGTTATGATATACTAAGGTAACCACCCTACACTTCTTTTAAACTACTGAATCTTTCACTTTACATCTTCCTCTTGCAGTCTTGAAGTAGATTTCATGTGAACAGTATATAATTGCTTCTTGATATTTCAAAAGAAAATATGATAATATGAGCCATTTCTTTGATTATTTACACCATTTAAATTTCATATGATCATGAATATTATTGAGTTTAAATCTGTATGTTATTTCTTGTCTGTCTTCCTACTTTTCTTTGTTCTTGTTCTGCCTTTCTTAAATTAACTTAGTCCATCATGCTTTCTTTGAATTTTATCTAAATTAAATTATTAACTAAACCTCTGCTCATTTCTTATGCTTATATATATTTAACTCATAATATATTTCATATATATCATACCATTTAAGTTTCTGTGTAATAACTTTAAAATGGTATGCTTCTCTTCAATGCCATTTATTACTACTTTTTTATTTATTATACTTTTTTGTTATACTTTTTTATTTCTATATATGCTATATATAATCCATCAAATATATTATTTTTACTGATTGTTGTTATTCATTGCAACTGGTTGTCTTAAGTTTATTAAAAACAAGACAATTATGTTTTGTATTTCTCAACATATTTACTACTTCAAAACTTTTAATTTGAATAAAATTTATATCCATTTGATTTTTAATTTGCCTGAAGAAACTCCCTTAGCATTCCTTTTCTAGCATCATTAATTTCCTCAAGACAGTATGAAAGATTTAGAATTTGTCCCTAAGTGGATGAAATTAATGAACAGTACAAATACTGAAAAAAGATACCAGTGATAAAACCAAAAATGCTTTAAACTTAAGAGTATAGCCACAACAATTGAATGTTTAAGTACATAAATGCACAACTTTTAGATGAGGAAATAAATCAAAGCACAATATCTACTAATTAGAGAAATGAAAACTAAATTAATACTGTTTGCAATTGTTAGGCCAAGGAAAATTAGAATATGAGATAGTAGTACCATGTGTTTGCGGAAAAGATGGAAGAGGCCTTAAGAAATTGTGCAGGTGTGTAGATTAGTGTGCTGTGAAGACTGCACAAGAATGTCAGATAGTCTTTATTCATGGTAGGCATATGTATGTCCTGTGGTCTAGTACTTCTGCTTTGGGTATAAGCAGAGGGGCCAAGAGTCCATTTGAATCTTCAAAGTCCAAGTAATTCAACTCCACAAGGAAATATACTGTGGGCATTAATTTTACCTATGGACATTGATTTTACTATTCACCCGACATGCTGAGGATATAGAGGTAAACCAGGAGAACACATTACAAACATTCTATAAAAATCAAAACAACAGACTGACCACATAACAATGCAGGTGCATCCTCAAAACACAATTCCAAAAGAGAATAAAGATGAGACATCCAACATCATACATAAATATGTGCATGTAAAAGAGTTGTTCCCCTCATTTCATTTTCTTGTACATTAACAAAATATTCAGATATAGTTCAAAAACCTATGCCTTCTACCTTCAAAATGTTTTCTTCTTGCAGATGTTGATGAATGCCAGGCAATTCCAGGGCTCTGCCAGGGAGGAAATTGCATCAACACAGTGGGCTCTTTTGAATGTAGATGCCCAGCTGGCCACAAACAGAGTGAAACTACTCAGAAATGTGAAGGTCAGTACACACCAGGAGCAATGGCATAATTGTTGACTTTGATTGCAAAGAAAACAGTACTTGATTTGGAATTTTCAAAACTGTTGCTCATCATCATAATTCCTTATTTCAACATGCAAGTTTGGTTAGAGACTATAACATTTTGATACTGATATTACAGCCTTAAAAAAATATGATGTGAAAAGGAAGCTGCAAGTCGGTTGATCTCAGTTGTTACTGTATAGTGAGAAAAAGAGTAATTGAATCAGTTATATTTTTCCAGAAGATAGGCTTAAGCTATGAAATTAGATGAAAAATTTGAATTAAGTAGAGAGTAGAAGCCCTAGTGTTAACACAGTATTGTGAAGTTATATGTAAGGTGCTGGATACCATGTCATGTATCATGATATAAAATATTGAAATGCCTGTGTTGATATCATTGCTTAATTGGCAACCAGGTTAAATAAACATTCATAATTGACTCGGGAAGGATTTGAACATTACTACTATAAGAAACCACAAAAGAACAGCTTGTTTAAACAGATGTCAATTGACTAGGAATTTTCTGAAATAACCAAATATGGGCAGAGTTAATTCACTTGTTCTATTTGTCTTTGACGAAATGTGGGTCATCATCATAAAATTCAAGTAGGTTCTAAATTCATGGGGCTGTGAGGGTCATGGATACTTAGAATGGTGTGTACTTGTATACTTTTGAAAGCTTTTGTTACTACACTATTTAAATCAATTTACTTCATCTAATAAAAATTTCAAAGACCATAAAATATACCCATTCTAGTTCTGTTATGAAACAAGCATTCTCATCTACTCAAATTAAGTCTTTTAAAAAATATTTTATTTTTATTTATTAATTTGAGAAAGAGGGAGAGAGAGAGAATGGATGCACCAGGGCTTTCACCACTGCAAATGAGCTCCAGATGCATGTGCCACCTTGTGCATCTGGCTTACGTTTCCATTCCTGGGGAATGGAACCAAGGTCCTTTCACTTTGCAAGCAAGCACCTTAACCTCTGCACCATCTCTCCAGCCCCTCAAGTTAAGTCTTTACCTGATTTTCCTATCTAAAAAGCTGTGGTTTGGACATTTTTTATGTTGTTGTTGTTTGAGTATATGGAGTCCCATCCATCTTTGTGAAAAAGAAAATAGGATGATTGAAAATCTAATGCACAGGAAAAAGCAGAGTATGAACTCTGCGGCCGGAGGCAGAATGTGGGTAGTCTGCTGTTTTCATAGTCCCACGAGACGGTTTGGATGTGCATCAGCCTGTGTTTCCCATTTGCTTCTCTTCATTTAGAGCTAACTCCAATTTGATCTATTTATTTATTTAAGAGAGAGAAAGAGCGAGGGGGGGGGATGGGCATGCCAGAGCATCCAGCCACTGCAGAGGAACTCCAGACTCATGTGCCCCCTTGTGCATCTGGCTTACATGGGTCCTGGAGAATTGAACCAGGATCCTTTGGCTTTGCAGGCAAACTCCTGTAACCACAAAGCCATCTCTCCAGCCCCTCCAATTTGGTCTTTACAATCTTCCACATTTCATATTATCACTAGGTATTTTCATGTTCCTCATAAGAAGATGATAAAGATGATTATTTTAAAGAGTGACAACTTTTCTCTGAAAATTTCAAGAATGTCCTCATGGCTTGTGTTACTTCAGTACAGTGTTGGTCATCAGTCTGTAATGTAAACATTAAGAACATATTTAGAAAGGAGGAAGAATGAGTTAGCACAAGAGTTGGATCAAAAAGTCAGAGGTCTACGGAAAGTGAGCTGCTGCCTCATGGCTGTACCTTTGATCTTTCTTTCTTCAGCTTTTGGGATCTTGGTTCTACCATGCAACTTTTGTCACTTCATTCATTCACTTTCCACTTCTGGAATTATCTCAAATATAGACCCAAAAGTGGTGTATTTAAGAACAAAATACAACCCCTATTTGAGTATAGACAAGAAGGCTCAGCTACTGACTTAAATTGGCAGTTGTGGCATTTCCCTTACACAGCAAACAATGGATTTCTTCTTAGTTGAAAACGGAGTAAGCTCTTTCTTCATGAACACAGCATACAGAGCCAAGGCAGCATTGGAGAAAGACAGTGCTGCTCTTTATTCCCACTCGCCTGTGTTCTTTAGGAACGGGGCTTATTGATGGAATATAGGCACCGCCCAGACCTCTGAGGCCAGTCATGTCTTTCCTTACTTCCTGCTCAGGCAGCCAGATCCATCTAACCATTGCCCAGAAAGAATTATGCAATTTAATATTTGGGATTTGTGGGAATAGAAGAATTGGCACAACTGGTGATTAGAATCTGAAATCTAAAAGTTTTATGAAGACTTTGCTTGTATATAAGTCCGATTTATTTAGATAGGTTTTGAAAGTGGCAATTATCAATTTGGGGGGGGAGATAGTATTTTTCCTTTATATAAAAGAGCAAATGGTACTTAGTTCCATAAAATTACTAGGTGTAATTGGTAGTATAATGTATCTTGAAAGACTGTAAACTGTTGCTGCACATGGTGCCAGGGTTTGAATTATACTGACTCTATTTATAGTTTGATGTATGAATGTCATAAATCTAAATTTAATGGTGGCTCTAAATAAAAATATAATAGTAATTACTTCTGACTATCAAAACAAGGTATGTATATTTCTAGGTATTGCACTTGGTTGTAAAAGGTAGCCTTAAAAGATATATTTAAAATGATGCTCTTCTTGTTTTTCACTTTATTTCATGTTTTTTTCATAAAGCAATAAAATTCTCAAAATAAAACTTTTTGATCTTTAAATTACTATGTCTATTCAAAATTATGGTAGCTGTAGCATATTTGAGTTCTGAATGGTAGGTAAGAAGGTATTGTTCAGATTAAGAAGCTACAAGGTCATATTATTAACTTTTAGTGGTTGTGATATGGATAGATTGTGTGCCTATTGGTGGTTTACAATGTCTCTCTGGCTCTTTAAGACGGAACGTTTATGTTGTTTAGAGTTGATTCTCAGATCCTAGAGGTGTTTTTTGTATTTGTTTTTGTTTTTGGTTTCTTGAGGTAGGGTCTCACTCTGGCTCAGGCTGACCTGGAATTCACTATGTAGTCTCAGGGTGGCCTCGAACTCTAGGTGATCCTCCTACCTCTCTGCCTTCCAGGTGCTGGGATTAAAGGCATGTGCCACCATGGCCAGCCGAGCTATTTTTAATATTTATTGATTCTGA
Source organism: Jaculus jaculus (assembly GCF_020740685.1). Classification (NCBI taxonomy): domain Eukaryota; kingdom Metazoa; phylum Chordata; class Mammalia; order Rodentia; family Dipodidae; genus Jaculus; species Jaculus jaculus. The sequence goes on from NC_059115.1 coordinate 51,938,910, forward strand.
AATATATGTTCATGAGCTGGTATTTTTTTTAAAGTACCTATTTAACTTGAGCTGAATGGTCAAAAGTAGGCCAAAATGTGGGACCAGAATAAAGTTATTTTGAAAATGGGGATGATTAATGTCATTCACGAAGGCCTGGAGTTCACTGTACAGACCAGGCTGGCTCAAATGTGTAGCAACTCTGATGCCTCTGCTTCCAGCATAGGTGTCAGAAGTTGTATTTAGGTTAGGAACCTTTGCTTTCTATGAAGGAGAATGAACTGGTTCATCATCTGCTCGTTGATTGGAATGTGTCTTCTTTCACTTTTTTGAACAGCTAGATCTGCTAGGTATTTGAGAACATGTAACGTGGCATTTTAAAGAAATGGTCAGGATAGCACCCAACTCCTGATTTACCATGTGAAACATATGGGTTTGATATCTGTCACAGAGGCTTAATTTGTTTTATAGCATCTATCCTCCTATAAAATTCTTTTCTACCTCATCTTAAGAGATAGATTACTATTCAACCTGTAAGTCTGAGGATAAGAAAGGAATGTGTGTGTGTGTGTGTACATGTATGCATGTATGTGTGTGTATAATAAAATCAGTTGGTTTCCCCCTTTACTCAGAGTCCCAAGTTCTAAAGAAAACCCTAATGATAACCACCGCAGTGATATATTATTTCTACTGGGTTGGTTGAATTCCAAAATCTAATTTGCTAATTCTGTAGTACAATAAGCAACATTTCTTCAGTAGAGAAAACCATTTCTTCATATACCAGGAGAAGATTGTTTCAGTTACTTCCCCTGTTCCAGCATTCATTAATATAAATACCGATTTAATTTAAGTGCAAAGGGAAGCCCAGTGCCTCAATGCAATATGAAATGGTACATGTGAGGGCTGCCCAGCTCTTTTCTCTTCTCAAGTATAATATGTCAATGTGTACTTCAGCACCCTTGGATAAAAGACAAGTAGGTGCCAAATGTCCTCACATGATCGCCTTAAACAAGACTGCACCTTCTTTAACATTCCTGGGGCCATTCATTCTTTCCTGGCATGTTCGAGAGGCAGGAAGAGAGCATCATGGTATCAGAGAGTTTTGCGCCAGTGGCTTTTTAAGTGTCAGATTGTAGCTTTAAATTTATCCCGGAGAGTCTTTAGTTTTGTCCTATGAACACAGCATTTTGTTGAGTTCTGTGACAACAAGTATATTTATTTATACTCAAGAAATTTATAAACCATATTGGCACAGTCCCTTTGGCTGCTTTTCCAAATCTGCTTTGATAAAGTATGGAAAATAAACTCCCATAGTAAAATAAAAAGTATTTACTTGTACTCATATTTCCAAAAGTAAATTAATTTCAAAATAAGTAATACATGGTTGGCTATTCCTCAAAGAGGAAATTATGCATTAGATGAAGAGTGAGAATAAGGAAATTGTTAGCAATGGAAGAATGTAAAACTTTTAAGATCGACAACTTAAAAACAGTGAAATCCATGATCTCTTAAATCATTAAAAACGTTTATATTGTAGCTGAAACAGATAATATATTCTCTGTGTTGAATAAGAAAGCTAGAGATTACATATGCAAAACTACTTTCTGCCCTTAAAACAATAATTCATTCCTTTGGCACTAATTTTATTGTGCTTTAACTTTTTTTTTTTTTTTTTTTTTTTGGCTTGGTGCTATCAGAAGATTGTGGACAAAAGTCCACTAAGCACTGACTATATTCTAGTCAACACTGAGAGAAGAGAATAAGATAGTCTGTTTTATGGTCTGTTTATGAAATTATCCAACAGAGGGGTGAGCCTGGTTACTAACATTAATCAAATTTATAGATGAAAGTGCTGAGGCACAGAGAACCAAGTGTCTTTCTCAAGGTTACGGAGGTAAGAAATGATAGGTAAGTGCACACCAGAGCTTTTGCTTTGGGACAGTGCTGTTGCATGGACAGGGCCAGGGCAAATCTCACTGAGAGAGCGAACTCAGAGACAACGGCAGCAATGGCAGTATGGTTCTGCCTTTTCTCCCTGTGCTTTGTGGAAGAAACCTAGAATTCATAAGTAGGTAGGAATTAGATGCAGTTTAGTCGTTTGCCACTGGAGATGGACTGAGTTAAACTGTACGATTGGCAAAAATCTCTCCTCCTAATACAGTAAAGACTGAGGAAATATGGAAGCTTGACCATCAGTACTTTATTTATTTATTTATTTATTTATTTATTTATTTATTTATTTATTTATTTATTTTTGCTTCAGCCCTAAGGTTAATCAGAATCTTTCCCTGGTATCATTGAGGACAACAGATGCATGGGACTTGGTATTCTTTGGCTCTAGCAGTCCTCTGCTTCAGATTAAGCAGTTTAAGCACTCCTCTGTAGCTGCTTTCATTGAGCTTTGGGGAGGTTGCCCGTACAGACTAGTTCTTTAAAGTTAACTTTGCCCTCTGAAGTATGTTCAGCTATTTGTCTGGATCATGTATAAGCTATTCATTAGGTGGATTTCTCCCCTTTTCTATTCACACTGAAATGAAAACTTATTCTGTGCTATTGTGCTAAACTAAGATTTTAGAGTTGTAATAGCAGATTTAGGAAAGCAAGAGTGAGGTTAAAGGAGTGGAATTAAATGAAGCCCATCTTTGTTCATGGAAGGGATTTAATGGCAGTTGTCTCAAAAATAGTTCTCAACCATCCAAGTGTACTCATTGAAAAAATAAAAAGTTTTAAGGGTTGAGAACTTAGGGCTTAATCCATGAAGCACTTTCCACAGAAAGGTGGTAACATTAGGTTGGATCCCTAGCATCCAACAAAATGCCAGTTGTTGTGGTACATGCCCTGTAACCCTACTGCTCAGGAGTCAGGAAGATTGACAGGGGAAGCTGTCTAGCTAGTCTAGCTGTGTTGGTGAGCCCAAGGTTCAGTGAGAGATTCTGTCTCAGTAAATAAGGTGGAGGGTGATTGGAGAAGACACCACATATTGATGTGGATATCTAGGCTCCACATGGCACATTTACACACAGGCCTGTCAACACTACCCCCACATGTTTACCTATACACATAGGAACACATACACACATGCAAAAAAGAGGAGCCATTCATTCTACACACTAAAATATGATAACAATGTAAAAATATTTAAATTATCATTATAATGGTATGTAGCTAGCCCAACCCAAAGGTATACAATAGGCAACCCATTAAATTAATTTAAATAAACATTATTTAAATCAATAGAAGAAACACTGGAATATGAACAGATATTGAAATAACTGGATATAATTTGAAGTAAAAATTTGGTGTGGTGGCACACTTCTTTAATCCCAGCATTGGAAGACTAAGGTAGAAGGATTGCTATGAGTTCAAGGCCAGCCTGAGCTATGCAGTGAATTTCAGGTCAGCCTATAGTAGAGTGAGACTCTGCATTAAAAAAAAAAAGAACTTGGATTTATATGTCCTATATTATACCAAGATAAAATTTAAATGTATCAAGGATATGGACATCAACAAAACAAACAGCAGTTTTAAAAATAATCATATCAGTTCTTATATAATTCTAGAGCCGAGAAAGCATGTTTTGATAACAGATTGGAAAATTTCACTATATATATATGTATATTTAATCCATGGTAACATAAGAAAAAATATATTACTACTAGCACAAACAAAAGGCAGATGATAAACTGAAAAAAAATTTGATGAGCATGACACAGAACAGACAAATTTTTCATGTGTTTAGTAACTCTACAAATTAATAAAAAATTCCCTTATAAATGATCCATAAACTAAATTGTTGACAGAGGAAATAAAAAGGACTATTAAATATTTTAAGACATGCTTATTCTTACTTAGAACTATAAAGTGCAAAACAATTGTATTTTTGACCTATAAACTTTGAAATATAAGATTGTACTATTCAGAGTGTTCAACAATAGATACTCTTATAATTTTTTAAAATCTTTACTATTTATTTATTTGATTAAGAAAGAGAGAGAGATAGGGAATGGGCATATCAAGCCCTCAAGCCACTGCAAACGAACTCCAGACAGATGTGCCACCTTTGCATCTGGCTTACATGGGTACTGCGGAATTGAACCTGGGCTTCACAGGCAAGTGACTTAATTGCTAAGCCATCTCTCCAGCCTCTCTTATAAATTCGTGATAAAAGTATCAGGAATATTTTTGACTATCACATTTACAAATGTACACACAATTTAATCTCTTAATTTTAATTCTAAAAAGTTATGTTATCTGGACTCATAGTTCACATATGAAGAACTTAACAACTAACATAGTGAACTGTAAGCTGAGCACTAAGGTATTCACTGGGAGAAATAGTTCACTTTTAAGATTAAAGTTGCTGATACTTTTTATATTTACTAAGAAATATGCTTAGCTATAGTTTTTAAATTTTATTATATTTAATGAACAAAGTATGTGTTGGTTCCATCTTCTTCATATTATCCCATTATATCCCTTCCTCTTGTCCTCCACTCCACTTCTGGGTTACAAATGCAGCAGTCGGTCACTGTGAGAGGGGAGGGAAGTGTCTCAGAACATGCCTCTCACCCTGTGGCTCTTATAGTCTTTATTCAGCTGAGCTTTGGCAGGTGAGTTCCAAGTCTACTTAGGGTTGAGCTCTTCAGCAACTTCTGGATTCCTGCTTGGAGACAAATTTTGAGTGTCCTCAGTGTCTACAGCCGTCTCCCGGGCACGGCTGTCAGGGTTGTCTTAAGAGCAGCATTCATGTGTAATTTGTCCTTTCCATTGTGGAGTCACCTAGACCCTGCCAGATGTGCTAGCAGTGGCTCGTCTCATGCGGGGCTGTCAGTTATCTTGTCTTGTCCTGCTGATGGATTTTGGTTCTCCTGTTTTCATTGACTTCTGTAAAAAAGTAAACAGACTCTCCAACCTAGACTGAGAGGAGCATGGATTAAAGGAGATAAGCATAGTGAATTGAGAGGCATTTTGATGGGTGTAGCCACTTTTTTTCAACAGACTACTGGGAGTTTCATTCTCGAGTTTAAGACCATCATCTCCAAAGAATTCTTTTCTTGGTTCCAAGTACCAACTATGAGTTCATTGCCACTGAGTGGGCCTCTTATTCAATTATAAAGCCATTGGTTACCTGAATAAACTGAGTGCCACTATCACACAGGTGTATACATCTTGTCTGGCTGGTTTATCGCATATTTTGCAGGAACAATTTTGGTGGCCATTATCCCCCAGTGGCTCATGTGGCACTTTCTAGCGCTATAAACCCTGGCCATCAGGGAGCATTTCTTCGAAACTTCAGCATGATCTCTCAGTGTTCTGTGTCAGCAGCTTGTGGTATCTTCAGTAACGGGGTCTTAGCTTTTAGGTCAATTGCTTTGGCAGAATCCTACCTTGTCCTGCTCCCCATGAGGTGTAATCCAAACGAGAAAATACAGTTGTAAATCACTTACCTATAAAATATTTAAAATTAATAGGTGTTTTGCAAACAATGTCCATGAGGAAATTTGTGTTATTTGTTATACTTGAAGGTGGAAATCAGCTGGATTGGAAAAGCAATAGGAAGAAACCTCACTGAATGCTCCTGTGGTTTGTTTTGTGATGCCTTCTTTCCTACCTTGAGTCAATATTGCCTGTTTAAGAAAGTAGGGCCAAGGGCTGAAGAGAAAGCTGAGTGTAAAGTGCTTTCTTTACAAGCGTGAAATCCTGAGTTCAGTCCCCAAAACTCGTGTAAAATTACCAGACATGGTAACACATGCTTGAAATTCCAGCAGTGGGGAGGTGAAAGCAAGAAGATCCCTGGGGCCAGCCAGACTAGTTGAACTGGTGAACTCTAGGACAATAAGAGACACCCTCTCCCCCAAAATGGTGAGTATAGATGGTGATGGCATTTTGAGGATATTCTTTGCCCCCCCCAACACACACACCCAAACAGGCACCCACCCACAAACTCAGGAATAGACACATACATATCCACTTACATGCATGAAGAACTAGAGACAATTATTTGTACTCAGATGAATAGTAAAAGGTCTTTGAACGACGAAAGCTGATTTTTTTTTTTTTTTGCAATAAATTTGTACTGAGCTGCCGCTCACTGAGAAGCTTTGAAATTCAGAGCAATATCATTTGGAAAATATGTATTAAGGCTAAAATGGAGATTGGAAGCATATGTTCTCCTATAAACCGTCTGGGAAGGGCATTCTAGCAGAGGTGTTATCAGACTGTTAGAAGTATCCTCTGTGTCTCATAAATGGGTGTGTCACATCCAAGCATGACAGACCAGCAGGGTGGAGTTCGATAGGGACTCCAGACATGCAGCTGCCCTAAGCCAACAAGGTAAACGAGCACTTATCACTGCTTCATATATTTATCAGAAGTCCCAATCTAGACCCATTTAGTTCAGGTCCACAAATGACTTACATGTGTGCTAAGAAAGTAACTTGGACAAGCCTTAGAGTGAGGGTGGTGAAGCTGGCCGCCTTGTTAGTCAACCATCAGCAGTGCCCCATGAGGAATTACAAATGCGATGTCACTTTTTAAATTTCAACCTAAGCACAGTGGTTTATACAGAGACCTGCTGCATGCATAATGCTCAGTGAAAGAGGAGAGGAGGAAGCTCCTTATTTGAGGCACAGTGAGTAATAGCATCATTCTGAACATAGAGTCACAAAAAAAAACAGTTATTTCTAGCAGCTGAATTCTTGCTAGGACAAAACACCCAACTCTCCCATCAGACTTCCGTCTTCCAAAAGCACCAACAGCTGGGGACAGAGTAGGAGGCTGAATTACAGACATTTGAGGCTATGGGGAACATTTTGCATTCAAAATGCCACAGTATCCTAAAAGAAAATCTGTCAGGCCAGGATATAAAGACCAATTTGGTTTAGGCTATGAAATAGTATTTGAAATATTCTGATTACATTTGAACATATCTTTCTTTTATTCATTCTTTCCTTCTTTCTTTTAAATGCTTGGAAGTTGTATTATATTTTTTGCTTTTATTTCTTGGAAACAAGGTGCTTTTTTATTACTTTTTAAAACTTTTCATGACAACTTCCATAAACACAAACTATATAGTATGATCATAATCACATTTTACCACCCTTCATGTCCCTCCTTCCACCCCCTCCTCTAGAGAACACTCTCTTCTTTCCAACTCATCTCTCTTCTGTTTTGATGTCATCATTTTATTCCTTCTATTATGGAGGCTTTGTGTAAGTAGCATCAAGCCCCTGTGAGGTCGTGAATATCAAGGTCCCTTTGGGTCAGGAAGACAGTGTTATAAACACTCCTCCTCTTCCTTTGGCACTTACATTCTTGCCAGCACCTCTTTCTCAATGGTCCCTGAGCCTTTGAGGGTATGATAGAGATGTCTCATTTAGTACTAAACATTCTACTGTCACTTGTCAGCGCTGTGACGTGTTTTGAGTCACCTCAGTGAACACCACCATCTGAAAGCCTCCTCTAAACAAGAGCGAGAGTAGCATTTGTATATGATTAAAACTGTAACTCTTTAGAAGGCATTTTGATAAACATAATATATTCATTTAGTCAGACAATAGTAGTTCTCCCCCTACCCCTACATCCTAGGACTTACGACCTCCAAAGCCATTGGCTTTTGTTCAGGTTTTCAGTACCAGACAGAAATGCCCTTTCATGGCACTTTCTCTAGTCCGGTCAGAAAACGGTGGGTTTTCCCTATAACAGACATGCCACCATTGCACCAGCTGATACCTTTTGCCTGGCTGGCCAGATGTAAAGCTTCCAAGGTCCACTGCTGGTTAAGATCATCGATAACTTCTCTCCCCCAACAGGCTGCATTGCATAGGCCTTTCCAGCATCTTGACAGCTGGTCCACAGAGAGAAGGCTTCCAGCTCAGCCCCAGTTTGATTTCTCAGTGATCTGTAGCCCAAGCATCTGGGCCCTTCAGCAATACGGTCTTACCATCTAATTCTGGTGGGCAACAAGGAGCTTTGACAATTGCCTATAATGTTTTGTGGCCATAAAAGGCTTCCCTGACCAACAACTGGGAAGGTTTCCCACTTCTTGTACTGAAATATTCCTAACAACAATCTGTGACTTCTGGGCATAACTTTATCCACCTCCTTCTGTGCAAACTCTCTTTTTTTATCATATATTATTAGCTACTGAAGAAGTAGGTTTCTGTATGGCTTATTCATAAATCTTAAATTTAAAAAAATTTTTTGTTTATTTGAGAGCAACAGAAAGAGAGAGAAGAGGGAGATAGAGAGAGAGAATGGGCATGCCAGGGCCTCCAGCCACTGCAAATGAACTCCAGATGTGTGTACCCCCTTGTGCATCTGGCTAACGTGGGTCCTGGGGAATCAAGCCTTGAACCGGTGTCCTTAGGCTTCACAGGCAAGCACTTAACCGCTAAGCCACCTCTCCAGCCCCATAAATCTTGCATTTTGATTGACCTTCCTTCCACCCCTCCTGTCCTCCACCCCCTCCTCTAAGACTATTTTTCTCCCAGAACCTTCTTTCTTATTTTTATTACGAGCATAATTAATATGGGAATATCATGCATTGGTACCATCCTTCCCCTTGTTCCTGTTCAGTGCGGTTGCAGGTATTCCCCGTGGGTTGTGGGTTATGCTTTGTGGGAGCAGTAGTCAGTTATTTGGGGTGGGAGAGGCAATGCCTCTGGGCATGATGTCTCAACCTGTGGCTTACAATCATTCTACCCCCTCTTCTACAAAATTCCCTGAGCCTTGGTGGGTGAGTTTTAAATCTACATCAGGGATGAGCTCTTAGGGGCCTCTGGATCTCTGCTTTGATAGGTGCTGAGTATCCTCAACGTCTGTCTCCTTCACCCTGGTGCTGATTGTCAGGCTCATCATGGAAGCTGCTCTCTTGCTCATCTCCCCAGTTCCTACGTGGTTTCCGCTGGGGCTGGGCTGAAGTGTGAGGGATAGTTTATGTCCTTGGAACTTGTTACCTTCTGAAGAAGAACAGTTCTTCAATGGAGAATGAACAAACTTATCCTTAGTAGTGTATTCCTCAAACAAGAGGAAAAGTGTAGAAAGAAACGATCACTTTGGTGTGAAGTCAGTTCAGAAAGTGTGTGAGGACGTAGGAAGCAGGATTGGTAGCCTGAGGTAGGGACACACATGGGACTGTGGAGCCTGTGTGGTCAGCACATTGAAGCCCTAATGCTGGTAGGCATGATGGTCAACTTTTCTCAAAAGATTTGTCATGAAAGCTAGTAGATATGTAATCTAGTACTTAGGTCTTTGTTAAAGAAAAGCAAGGAAAGCCCAAAGTCTTGGGTGTTCTGATATATTATTCAAAAAAGACTTGCAGTTTTTAACAAATAAGGTTTTATAGCCTAGTGAAAACATTTAAATAACTTGACTAACCTACTGGAACATTTATTTGCCTACTCATAGGCAATGACAGACGACGTGATAATGAGAAAAGGTAGAACTGAGGAGGGTACATTATCCCGCAACTCCTGATTGATCTCAGGCTGATTTTACTTACTATGTCCTAGTTCTATAAAAATTACAGCCAGGGCCATTTGAGGCTAAGATGATTTGATTTATTTAGCATAAGACAGTGGTCAGGAAATTGCATTTTACTAGACTCAGGGAAATTTTCCAAATGTTGGGAACCAGTTTTGTTTCCCTAGCCATTTTATGTTTAAATCTTTTTTTTTTCAAGTATGAAAAAAAGTGTGGTGAGTAATTCACAGAATTCTTGCAGTTCAATTTCTGTTGAAGATCACTAGAAAATTGAAAGTCTCTAAAACACCTTTTTCAGAGACATAAAACTTAATTGTGTGCTAATGACAAAATTGATTAATTTTTTTGCTAAAAATATTGCTCATAAAAATTTGATTTTGTTTACTAAGTAATTGTGCAAATTAAAAAACAGTGCAGGTCAAAATGAAACAACAAAATTAATGTAGCTTTTAGACCTTTTAATTAATTAATTTATTTGAGAGAGACAGAGAGAAAAAGAGAGTAGGCAAACAAGAGCCTCCATCCTCTGAAAAAAACTCCAGATGTATGTGCCCCCTTGTGCATCTGGCTTTCCTGGGCCCTGGGGGAATCGAACCTGGGTCCTCTGGCTTTGCAGGCAAGTGCTTTGACTGCTAAGCCATCTCTCAAGAGCAAGTTCTAGCTTTTGAGCATTCAAGCATTCAGCTTCTATCTAACAAAGAAAGAGAGAGAAGGGCAAGAGGATAGGAAAAAGCAAACGAGGGGACTTTCTCAAAAAATGTCCATGGCTCAGTGCCTAAAGGAGGTAAGTCTACAACTAAGGAAACATTTTGGTGCAGTCATGTGGAAATGTAGAAAAACTGGAAACGTAATACCTAGATCCCACTACTCCATTTCTTATGAGTATGAGCACTTCCTGGCTCAGGGAATACTTCATCCGTTACCCAACATCGACGTGAATGTGGAAGGCTGTAGAAATTACTGACGGGCGGCTCATTTACCCTCCTGCCCCCTTAGGAGTGCAGCCGGGCAGTTTATCCGAGCCGCAACCTGCACATGGCTGTGATAATGCCTGACTGGTCTTCCTCAAGCCCGTGCTTGGACTTTCTCACCATTTTAATGTAATTCTTTCATATTTTGATGTCATGTTTCTTCTCCATTCTTTTCCTCTCCTGGGTTTTAGTGTGATTAATGACATTTTGAGGATAGTAAGACTGATTTGAAAATTTGGCTACTGTAGCCTGCTATACTGATGGAAAATTCTGGCAAATTCTGACCTAAAGTGCCTGTATAGTCTTATGTCCTCAAGACAGCCATTTCACACAGTCCTCATTAGAGAAAATGTAATATTAAGTAAACAGATACACCTAGTTATAGTGTGAGACAGCTTTTTTCATGTCATGTGGTTATCAAAGGTTTGGTATTCCTTGAGGACTTTGATTTCATATTTTAGAAACTATCTTTTCTTTTTTAGTTTCCTTATGAAAACTCTTCAAGGTATGTTCTTGTCCCAGTATAGAATAGCACATAAAGGACAAAAGAAGGAAGGATTGAAATGTAGGTTCGTATAACATGGCTAGAATACTGGAGAAACTTGGCTACAGATATTTTTCCAATAGTTGTGTTCTATCATATTAAATTTAGTATGATGCAACTTAACTAGCTGTAACATGTGATAATCTGCAGTACAAACATGTTGTTCAGCTGCAGGCATCTGTTTTAAGTTCTTAAAAATGCTTTAAAGCATGTGGTTTCTGGTGTGATTAGACATGGAAACTTCTCCCCTTAGTTTTTTTATATATATATATATATATTTAAAATTTTTTATTTATTTATTTGAGAGCAACAGACACAGAGAGAAAGACAGAGAGAGGGAGAGAGAGAGAATGGGTGCGCCAGGGCTTCCAGCCTCTGCAAACGAACTCCAGACGCATGCGCCCCCTTGTGCATCTGGCTAACGTGGGACCTGGGGAACCGAGCCTTGGACCTGGGTCCTTAGGCTTCACAGGCAAGCGCTTAACCGCTAAGCCATCTCTCCAGCCCTCTCCCCTTAGTTTTAAAACCCCATCAAAGTTCCATTGAACAGAATTAAAATAGAGCTTGATTGTTTATTCTCACATGTAGTAAGGATTAGAGTGTAAACCTCTTCTGTAGCCAAATCCATATTAAAAATTTGGTAGTTAAAAATTCGGGCATGGTGGCGCATGCCTTTAATCCCAGCACTTGGAGGTAGGAGGATCACCATGAGTTCAAGGCCACCCTGAGACTCCATAGTGAATTCCAGGTCAGCCTGGGGTAAAGTATGACCCTACCTCAAAAATCAAAAAAAAAAAAAAAAAAAAGGTAGTTACTTAAAAGTCTTGCAAAAGTAGAGCTGACAAAAGAGATAATACCTTTAGTGTTTCAGTTAAACTTGAAATATTCATGGATCTTCATGTTGCAGTACTCTTACAGGAAGCAGACCCATTAGAAGGCAGCTTCTCAGATCATATCATGAACTATCATGAAGCGACAACCCCCTCTTGAATCTTGATTTCCAGTCCTATTCTTTAAGATGGAGAAAATAGTCAGGACCCCTGTAAGCCACTGTAAGCGCAGTTCCCATAGGAACAGGACATAGTTTAGGTGTCAAATATTGTCTTTCTCATAGATACACAACTCTGCCACTATGTGCAAAGGTACCGTAGACTATGCATAAGCAGAATAGGGGAGCTGGGCTCCAGTTAGGCTTGAGGTAAAAATGAAATAGCAAGGTTATGTGCTTTGCCCATACTTTCCTTAATGTTTTTGTTTGCATGTGAAGTAATGGATTGCATCATAAAACTTTCATATATCTATATCACTATTCTTTGTTTTTATTTCACTGTACTTGTTTCCCCTCATTCAATAAACTGACAATAAGTAGGGAGAAATATTTTGTAAATGATAGAAATTTAAGGAATGGTGTATTTAGATATTATTGCTATTGTCACATGGTTATTAGAAAGTTACTCAACCTCTAAAAACAAATGCTGTCCTCATAGGAGTATACCAAAAACAGTCCACTATGGAATTAGCCTAAGTATCCAACAACAGATGACTGGATAAAATATAGTATTCACACGTGGTACACACAAGAAAGTTTTGCATGGCAAAGATAAGAAAAGGAATGTCAGACGAAAAATGTCAAAAAGAGAAAATATTTTCAAGTAATACTAAAGACAAAGGGCTACAGAAATACACAAAATCAATAAACAAGTAAAGGGCTAACACACTAGAAAAATGGCAAAACATAATAGGTACTTAAAAGAAAATGCATTCCAAAAAAATCATTTCTTTTGAATATTTCCAACAAAAGTCAGGTTGCTTACTTTGCAGGACCTTAAGTGCAGCAGATCTGGCTTCTGTAAAGAAGTTTTATGATAGAAAACATCTGAAGTGTGCGAAAAGAAAATTCTCATCCAATATTTTAGAAAAACCATACTGTGAAAATTTAGCTGGAGGCTTAGAAAATTAATTCAATGTAATACACCCTTAGAATACAGCTATTTGAAAATTCAATTATCATAATTTTTCTTCTCACATGGAATCGTTTTCTTAATTTACCATGACAGAACAAACTTTTTTCATAACTAACTTATAAGGAGAAACAGGAAGAGTATTATTTTTACCTTCATTTAAAATTTGGTTTTACAATTTAGTAGATACCTTCTATACCGTTATTCTCCTTGTTGGCTCAAGATGGATAGCTTTATGTCTGTTTCAGACTGCATAATACTCTCTCCCCAATCCTGTCTTCTAGGGCTGTGCTGATTTTAGTGACTAGGCCATTGTTGGTATTTCTATCTGGGATGAAGACAGTATGTGCATTTCATGAATAAAATGTGTTCTGGGACCTATTCTTCTTTAAGGAGACAGCTAAAATAATGTCATTGTGTCATTTCTTTTGGAATACCACTCTGCCACATGTCACTCCTGTCTTTACCCTGTGTGTGACTGGTGAGCAGTAGCTGTGTAAGGAGAGAGAAACAAGGGAGAAGAGGAGGGAAAGTTGTTTTGTTTTGAGCGGTCCACCACTCACCTATGGGCTGTATAAACAGAGGACGCCTAAAGAATCATAATGGCCAAGTATAAATGTCTGCTGTTTATTTCCATTGAGAAGAGACGCACATCAACTTTAGAAGATATAAGCCAGGGATTTACTCATGCAACGCAATTCCTGGACCATGTGACTATATTCCCGGCACTGAGCTGCTACTTTTCAGAAGTAACACATTGAAGTATAGTTTCCCTCAGGAGAATTTTTAAAACATTAACCAAAACCCAGAAAATACAAACTGCACCAATCAGGAGATAGTTTCTTTTTAAGAATTGTGTAGTTTTTATGTTAATGACTAAGCATAAAATCTTCATTGATACGTGGTGTGGTGGCGCACACCTTTAATATCAGCATTTGGGGGAGGTAGGAGGATTGCTGTGAGTTTGAGGCCAGCCTGAGACTATAGACTGAATTCCAGGCCACCTTGGCCTAGAGCAAGACCCTACCTTGAAAAAAAATATATTTTTTTTTCATTGACTTTATTTTCATGGTTCTGAGTATGGAGAGCACAGAGGTATATTGATGCTTATTTTATAGTAATTTTTACAATGGATTTCATTTTCATTTGGTGCCATTTACTTAGATGATACAAAATAAATTACTTGTTATTGCACCACTAATGGTTAAAAAATGGATTTCTGGAGGCTGGAAATGTGGCCCACTGGTTCAAGGTGCTTGCTTGCAAAACTTGATGGCCTGGGTTCAGTTCCCGGGTATACCCATGTAAAGCCAGATGCATAAAGTAACACATACATCTGGAGTTGGTTTGCAGTGTCAAGAGACTCTGGCATGCCCACCTCCTCCTTCTTTCTTTCTCTCTGAAAAACATAAATAAAAAATAAAAATAAGCCAGCCATGGTAGTACACGCCTTTAATCCCCGCACTCGAGAGGCAGAAGTAGGAGGATCACCATGAGTTTGAGGCCACCCTGAGACTATATAGTGAATTCCAGGTTAGCCTGGGATAGAGTGAGACCCTATCTCAAAAAAAACACAAAAAAATTTTTTTTAATAAAATTTAAAAAGGATGACTTCTTTATTTTTTTACTGCATCATGCCAAAATATATTTTAAATCATCAAGAATTTATTTTAACTTTAGATACTAGTAATTAATTAGAAAATGGGAGGTAGGAGAGGTAGCTTAGCATTTAAGGTGCTTGCCTGCAAAGCTAAAGGACCCAGGTTTGATTCCCCAGGACCCATGTAAACCAGATGCACTAAGAGTTCATTTGCAGCCGCTAATGGCACTAATGGCCCTGGCATGCCCATTCTCTCCATCATTATCTGCCTCTTTCCCTTCTCTATCCCTCCCCCAAATAAATAAATAATTTTTAAAAAGAAAATAGTTAACAGAAGGTAATAAGTTATTGGAATTTAGCCAAGTTTGAATTTAAATTTAGTTTTGGAATTTCCTCACTTTCACGGTCTTGAAATTTTTGTTAATATACAACGTGTCCATTTTATCTTTCCCATACTTAAAATTTTAATTCAATTGTATAACTTAGGGAATATTGTGAAATAAAGGAAGATAGTAGAAAACATGGCTTTAATAGCACCCCACTCACTTGTTAAAAGTATTGTTCTAGCCAGGCGTGGTGCCACACGCCTTTAATACCAGCACTTGGGAGGCAGAGGTAGGTGGATTGCCATGAGTTCGAGACCACCCTCAGATCACATAGTGAATTCCAGGTCAGCCTGAGGTAGAGTGAGAGCCTAACTTGAACCCTCCCCCCCCAAAAAAAAAGTATTGTTCTGTAGAGGTCCAGCATCACCATGTTAAGTCTTCAGTGTTTGAAAACTTGTACATATTATCATATTATTTGGCTTTAAAGTGCATGTTCTAAATTTAATGTTTGTTTATGTGCCTTAGGGTTAGATTAACAAAGAGTAAAAACCCATATTTTCTCCCTGGGGAAAATGCTAGTTGAGGGACTGACCACTGCTGGCAAGTGGTTGTGCTTTCCAAGAAATGTCAAAAATCAGGCTCATATTGTTTGACCATGTTATCAGTAACTTTTATGTATTTTGGAGTAGAAGTAGTTTTTGAATAGTGTCACAATGCTAAAAAAGAAACAAAGCAGGGATGGAACCACTTTTTTCTGCCATTAATTCATGCCTGAGTTACTCCAAATTAGTGTCTTGAATGATATAGCATTGATTCTAAGCCAAAAGGGATCCATTCATTACATTGCTCCACTAGTAGCCTTTTAAAAAATACTATGAGGGCTGGAGAAATGACGTAGCAGTTAAGGCATTTGCCTGCAAAGCCAAAAGATATCAGTTTGACTCTTCAGGACCCACATAAGCCAGATGCACAAGGGTGCACATGCATCTGGAGTTCATCTGCAGTGGCTGGAGGCCCTGGCATGCCTATTCTCTCCCTCCCTCTATCTCTCTCTCCCTCTTTCTCTCTGCCTCTTTCTCTCTCTCAAATAAATAAGTAACATATATTTAAAAAATACTATGAAAGCCGGGTAAGATGCCACCTGCCTTTAATCCCAGCACTCAGGAGGCAGAGATAGGAAGATTGCTGTGAATCCGAGGCCAGCTTGAGACTACATAGTGAATTCCAGGTCAGTCTGAGCTAGAGTGAGAGCCTACCTTGAAAAAACAAACAAACAAACAAAATCTATGAAGTATTTATGGACACAAAGCTCTATTAAAAAGCTCCTTTTGGGCTGGAGAAATGGCTTAGCGGTTAAGCACTCGCCTATGAAGCCTATGGACCCCGGTTCGAGGCTCGGTTCCCCAGGTCCCACGTTAGCCAGATGCACAAGGGGGCGCACGCATCTGGAGTTCGTTTGCAGTGGCTGGAAGCCCTGGCGTGCCCATTCTCTCTCTCTCCCTCTATCTGTCTTTCTCTCTGTGTCTGTTGCTCTCAAATAAATAAATAAATAAATGAACAAAAAATATAAAAAAAAAAAAAAGCTCCTTTTCACCCGCTAGTGTTAGTATTCAGAGACTATTTTAAATGTCGTCCCTTAAACTGGTAACAGTAGAAGAGAGGGATTAAAATACAATATAAGGGCTGTACATCATTACTCAGCAGTTAAGGTGCTTTCCAGCAAAGGCTAACGACCTGGGCACAGTACCCACATAAAGCCAGATGCACCAAGTGGCTCATGCATTGGAAGTTCATGTGCAGAGGACCCATTCTTTCTCTTTCAGTGCTCTCCTCTCTCTGTCTCCTCGCAAATAATTAAATAAGGTATTTAAAAACAAAAAGAGCATAAAGTCATTCAATAATAAAATCCCAAAGTAACACAAAAATATTGATATAAAGCCTAAGTCCTCAGTACTATCTGAATATCTGCCGGTCTTTCCCTTTCATCTCCTCTTGAGTGACTGTCCACACTCTGTCTTCAAATAAAATTTTGGAGCTGCTGATGGTCATTCTCTAGTTTCTTCTGGCTTACTGCAGACCTCACTGTAATCTAGCGCCTATCCCTGACCACTCAGATGAAACTGGCTTCATCACGGTCACTGTTAGGTTGACCTTTGTCATTCCTCCTCTTGCCTAGCATTGCATCAGAGACTCACCTCTGTGCAGAAGGTGGAATGTGT
The DNA here is from genome assembly GCF_020740685.1 of Jaculus jaculus. Lineage (NCBI taxonomy): Eukaryota > Metazoa > Chordata > Mammalia > Rodentia > Dipodidae > Jaculus > Jaculus jaculus. The sequence goes on from NC_059115.1 coordinate 51,955,993, forward strand.
GTCTGTCTCCTGAGTTTCCTCCCTGTGCGTATAACCAAATACCTGGCTGTTTGCCTTGTACGTATCCTACACTTATCCCAAACTTGGCATTCAAGGGTGCTGTCTCTAACTCCACAACACCCATCCAACATGAGCCTTACCAACATAGCACCGTGTTCCCCAGTGCAGTAGTTGACAACCATACAGTTTTTTGCCCAAGTCATAGGCCTGGGTGCAACTTGGCCATTTTACCAATTTTTTTTTAATCAAAACATCTGGGTAGATTCTTCTTCCTAAATCTGGTTTTGATTCATCCATGTCTCTTCCGTTATCCATGTTGTCTGTCATCCAGATTACTCAGACAGCTTTCTTTCTGGTCTCCCCGCCTTTTTCACATGCTACTGCAATCCTTTCTCCACATTGAGACACAATGGTCTTTCTAGACGGTAATTGTGCACGCATCACTTTTGCGTTTGGAGCTCTTGTTTTTAGGATGAACGTTGCTAGATGCTCATTCTCTGATTACCTTCCCACCCTCATTTCTTCCCATACACACTGGTTTCAGATACATTAGCATTCATTCATTTTATCACATAAAGTCATTCCTATTCCCACTTTGTGTGTGTCTTTTCTCTGCCCAGATGTCCACGTTCCTTGTCAAGTCCCTTGCTCATTGTTGGTCTGCTTCCCTGTTTTAACGCGCTCTTTCACGTCTTTCCTGGTCCCTTTCTCCTCTGAGCTCACTTTCCACCACGCACTATTTCTGCTGTCACATTGTCGCACACCACATTGTCCGCAGGTGTGGTCCTGCTCTCCTGGCCACCTGGTCAGCTTCTGGGGAAAGAGTCCAGGAACCCATGGTCTCAGCTCAGCTCACTGCTTTGCAGTGCTATTTCTTTAAAAAAAATTTTTTTTAATTTATTTAATTGAGAGAGAGAGAGAGGGAGAGAGAAAGAGAGAATGTGTGCACCAGAGCCTTTAGCCACTGCAAACAAACTCCAGATGCATGCACCCCCTTGTGCATCTGGCTTACGTGGGTCCTGGGGAATCGAACCGGGGTCCTTAGGCTTCACAGGCAAACGCCTTAACCACTAAGCCATCTCTTCAGCCCTGCAATGCTATTTCTGACCCAGAGAATGTTTATCTGCTATTCTGAAGCCAGCTGATTCTTTTTCATTTTCTGTCCATGGAAGCAAGGTTAGCAAGTGAAACACTGGTGGGTCTTGCCTGGAATCAGAATCTGCAGGCTTGGCAGGTTGTTTGGGTGACTCTGTGTGGCATCCTTCTTCTGTTTCACTCTGTGAAAACTACATTGCATTTGAACTTATGAAACATCAGTTTTCCTCTAAATCCTCCTGTTTCATTTCCCTTGGCACTGGAGAAGTGTTTCCTTTGTTCCAAAGAAATATATGTAAGCTATGCACTTTATCCCATTCTTGTCTGCCCAGCTTTGACCTTTTGTCACTAATTAATTCACTTTCTTGCCTCCTGTTTATCTGCAACTAATGCAATCCCAATATACATTAATGCAGAGCCTCTCCTCCATCTCTTCAGTCCACTCTCACTATACTTTCCTCCTTACTTCCTTTACTCTGAAGTTTCCTTTTATAGCATTGCCTTTGTTCTCTAGAATCCATGGTGGAATTTGCTATCCCTACTTTTTATTAAATATTATCCTTAATGTACTAGTTTCCTGTTGCTACCACACCTATCACCACAGAGAGTGGTTAATAATAACAGAGATTCGTTATCTATTAAATCCAGATGATCAGAAGTCAGAAGTGTGTCTTACTGGGGTTGATACCAAAACAACAGGCTGCATGCTTTCTGAAGTGTCTAAGACAAAATCTGTTTCTGCTTTGTTTTCAGCATATAAAGGAGACCCTCATTTCTTGGCTGCTGGCCCCTTTTATCTTTAAACCTCACAGAGTCACTTCACATGTGTCTCTAAATCTGGAACTTAGAATTGCATTGGATTTAGGACCAGATAACCCAGGATTATCTCCCCATCTCAAGACTGGCTGATCAGTATTCACAGTTCCCTTTGATGATGTAAACTGACATAGTCATAGGTTCTGGGATGACATCATTTAGTGGCCATTATTCTTCCTGTTATCCTTGATGTCCTTAAAATTTAAATAGGTGCTCAGCAATCCTGGTGGCCTCTCTTCATCTTTACTTGCTTCTCTTCTTGAAATGAAAATATATTTTTAGTATATGTTTAGACTTTTTCACTTGTGATCATTTTTCTTTGCTTGTACCCTCCTTGCCACTGATTTTATCCACACAAATGTTTCAGCCTTCTATATCCATGATGCCAATCACCTTCCAAAGGTCCATACTGGATATTCAACTGTTTCATGTTGCTAGTAACTCAATGTGCTATGAGACCATAAGCTTTTCTCAGAATAGATTTTTTTCTTACCTCATTAATTTTATCAATATCAGCTCACTTGTGGAAACTTGGTATCTTTCTTATCCTTACTTTTTACTTCCTACTCCATTTTTTTCCTCTCCTAGTCCAGTTCTCATTTAATAGATCATTACCTACACATTCCATGACTGTATTCTTAATTCAGCTGTCTTCTAACATACCAATATTGATAATGTTTAATTTATGGATTGGTGAAAGTAATTAGGAATAATATGCAATGCCATGTTAAGTAAGTTAGGGGCTCATTGAACACAGAGATGTCTACCAAATGACTAATGCAGGATACTTAATGAAGAGATGCTCAAACCTCAAGTGAGATGGAAGATTTTATTACACTACTCAGAATGACACACAGCATGAAACTTATGAATAGTTTCTTGAGGAATTTTCCATTTACTATTTCTAGGTTGAAGTTATAGAAGGTGGAACAATAGATAAGAGGGAACACTACTCTGTTTGCAGATGATGCGATTAGTGGATAATTTGTGAACGAAAGGAAAGAAAATATCTGCTTAAATGTTGTGTGATGCAGTCTAAAAAGATATGACAACATGTACATTAGCTTGGCAAGGTTGAAATTTAAGATCAATATATAAGCTCAATTTTCTATTCATTTATAACGTTCTGAAGATGAAAGAATTCCAGGCTGCACTGGAGAGAGATGGCTTAGAAGGCAAAGGGCTTGTGTCCTAGCATAAGGATCTGAGTTCAGTCCCCAGTACCCATATAAAATTTCAGATGTGACGATGGATTCCTGTAGTCCCAGTGCTGGAGAGTGGGGATGAGGATCCTTCAGGCTTGCTGACTGCCTAGTTTAGCCAAATCAGTGAGCTCCAGTGAGCCTCCTATCTCAAAAGAATATGCTTGGGCCGAGGAGATGGCTCAGCAGGTAAAAGTGCTTTCCCCATATGCATAGAGATCTGAAAGGGCCTGAATCACCCTCAGTTTGATTCCCCAGAACTCACATAAACAGCTGGGCATGGCCACACACGTCTGTAACCCAAGTACTGTAGGGAGCCGAGACCAGAGAATAACTGGGGCTCTCTGGCTGAAAACTGAAGCTCTGGTTCAGTGAGACACATGCACAAGTGAAAAGAGGAGAATACGGATGTTCTCCTCCTGGCCTTTGTATGCTGTGCATGGGGTGCAGCCATATGAACACACACGTAATCACCACATATACCACGTGACACATGTGCAAAAAAACAAAAGCATAAGGGAGTGTTGAACATAGAAGACATGTGACACTAACATCTGGCACACACACACCATGTGCACAAAGCCCCACACACATATGTACCCACAGACATAAAAAAAGAGCATAGACACATCACACATGTAAATATATACATACATACACATTTAAAAAATGGAAAAGGGAGAGGAGCGGAGAACAGGAAGGGAAGGGAAGAGAAAGGAAACAGGAAAGGAAAAGAAAGAAAAAGAGAAAAGGATGAAATTTTAAAAAGAAAAGAAGTGGACATACTTCCAGAAGCTAGGGTGATAGCTTAGTTAGTAAAGTGCCTGCCTTTCAAATAGGACGACTTGAGTTTGATCCCATAACTTATGCAGAAATGCTTGGAACTGTGGTATGTGATTGCAATCCCCGTGCTCAGGAGGCAGAGAGAGGCAGATCCCTGGAGCTTGCTGGCCAGCAGGTCTAACTGAATTAATAAGCTCCAGACCAAAGGACAGTGTTTCTGATGAATGCTGCCTGAACTTGTCTGGTCTCCATATGTACTCCTGTGCACACACACTCACGTGAATACACACACACATGCAAGAAAGAATTCTATTTAAAACAGACTAAAGATAATGAAATTAAAAATTACTAGCAAGTAAAAGATCTGTGTTCTAGAAATTGAAAACATTATTCATATAAGTTCAGATATAAATAAACAGGAATACATTCTACTTTTATAGATCACGAACTTAATATTATTAGGAAACAATGCACAATACTCCCCATATTTTCCTATAGATACATCACAACCCCTGTCAAGATACCAGTTGTCTTTTTATTTTTGCAGAAATTAAGACTCTGATTCTATATTCTACATGAAAATTCATACACAAACAATATGTCATGTGGAACATAATGAACTCTTAAATAACTCGTTAGTAAAATGGCAAGTTTAAAATGAGCAGAGAAATTGAGCAGATACTTCTCAAAAAACAAAAGAAAGGATATATAAAAGGCTAGTAAACTTCTGAAAATGTGCTCACCATGATAAATCATTAGGGAAATGTGATGTCACTTGAGCCCTACCACAAAACAGTACAAAAGAGAATAGTGGCCAGGTGTGGTGGCGCACGCCTTTAATCCCAACACTCAGCAGAGATAGGAGGATCACCGTGAGTTCAAGACCACCCTAAGACTACATAGTGAATTCCAGGTCAGCCTGAGCTAGGAGTGAGACCCTACCTTGAAAAAAAAAAAAGAAAGAGAATAATGAATGTTGGGGATGGGGTGGACAAACTGGGATACTCAAACAGTGTTACTGGAATGTGAAATACTGCAGCTGCTTTGAAGACTGTCAGTTCCTCTCCAAGTGAAGCAGTTGCTACATGACCCAGCAATTCCACACCCAGGTACACATCCACGAGACATGCAAGCACGTGTCCACACAAACTAGTACTTGAATATTCACGACAACTTTATGCAAGAGTCAAAATATCCGTGAAGGCCAGGTGTGGTGGCACACACCTTTAATCCCAGCAGAGATAAGAGGATCCGTGGGAGATCTAAGCCACCCTGAGACTACATGGTGAATTACAGGTCAGCCTGGGCTAGAGCAAGGCCATACTTTGAAAAATAAACAAGCAAATTATCCATCACCTCATAACAATAAGCTGTGGTATATTCATTCAACAGTTAAAAGGAAGGAAGTACTGATACTTGTTGTGACATGGGTGAACCTGGGAAATTTGCTGAATGTACGCAACACGTCAACACAAGATCACTTTTTTAAAAAATTAATTAATTTAAGAGAATGAGAAAGAGAAAGAGGCAGACAGAGAGAAAGAAATAGAGACAGAGAGAGAAAATGGGCGTGCCAGAGCCTCCAGCCACTACAAACGTACTCCAGATGTATGCGCCACCTGGTGCATCTAGCTTATGTGGGACCTGGGGAATCAAACTGAGGTCCTTTGGCTTTGCAGGCAAGCACCTTATCTGCTAAACCATCTCTCCAGCTCAACATATGTTTTAATTTGTGGTCTCATTTGTATTAAATGCCCAAAAGAGGGCTGGAGAGATGGTTTAGCAGTTAGGATGTTTGCCTGCAAAGCCAAAGGACCCAGGTTCAATTCCCCAAGACCCACATAAGCCACATGTACAAGCTGGTGCATGTGTTTGGAATTTGTTTGCAGAGCTGGAGGCCCTGACGCACCCGTTCTTTTTCTCCCCCACCCCCACGTCTCTTTCTGTCTCTCTTCCCCCTTCCTTTTCTCTCTCTCTCAAATAAACAAATAAGATCAATTTTTTTAAAAAAACTTAATTTTTATTTTTTATTTATTTGAGAGTGACAGACACAGAGAGAAAGACAGATAGAGGGAGAGAGAGAGAATGGGCGTGCCAGGGCTTCCAGCCTCTGCAAACGAACTCCAGACACGTGCACCCCCTTCTGCATCTGGCTAACGTGGGACCTGGAGAACCGATCCTTGAACCGGGGTCCTTAGGCTTCATAGGCGAGCGCTTAACCGCTAAGCCATCTCTCCAGCCCTAAAATCAATTTTTTTAAAAAGTAATTTCCAAAAGAGCTGAAAGTATATAGACAACCACAGTATGCATGGTGACCTCAGGCTTGTTGGAGCTTAAGATGAAGTTAAATTAGTTGGAGAAGATGAAATTATTTTAAAATTAGGTTGTTGTGGTGGTTGCATAATCCTAAAATAATTTTTCAAAATAATTTCATAAGTAGGTGAACTGTATAGCATATGAATCATGTCTCAGTAAAGCTGCTTCTAAATATAAATATGCAATCACATTCTGAATGAGGCTTATATGCCTTTTCAAGGTTGGAATAAAAGAAATCAAACATAGACTGGAGGGATTGCTTAGTGGTTAAGGTGTTTGCCTACAAAGCCAAAGGATCCAGGTTTGATTCCCCAGGACACACCAAATGCACAAGGGGGAGCATGCATCTGGAGGTTGTTTGCAATGGCTGAAACCCTAGCACATCCATTCATTCTCTCTCATTATCTCTCCCCCACCTTCTCTGTCAAATAAATAATAAATAAAAACAAAATATATTTTTAAAAAGAAATTAAACATGAGTTTTTCATTTAAAATTTATCATATCAGCAATGTCATTTACTGTTAGGAAACCTTGAAATAAAGAATTTTTTCATAGTTAACATTTCAGTTCATGAACTTTCCTAGTATTAGTGTATATATGTATTTTTGGTTTTTTGAGGTAGGGTCATACTCTAGCCCAGGCTGACCTTGGAATTCACTCTGTATTCTCAGAGTGGCCTTGAACTCACAGCGATCCTCCTACTTCTGCTTTATGAGTGCTGGGATTAATGGTGTGCACCACCATGCCCAGCTAGTATATATTAATAGATGCAAATTCAGTATATAATAATATATACTTCTTTTATATCAAAAAATAGACAAAATGGGCCTTATATGTACCTGCAGTTGCACTTATGGGGAGGAAATATTCTAAGAACAATTTTAAAAACAAAATTTCTTATTTAATTGGTCTTTAGTTCTCTGGATCAAGTATTACAGGGACTGCTAGTATGTGTGACGTGTAGCATCGAGAGGAAGCCTTGGACAGTGTTCTTGGAATGGAGTGAGACCTGACTTCACACTACTCTAAAGTGATTCACTGCATCCTATTTTCACTACGATTTGCAAGAACTATGAGATTGTGTGGTTTGACAATCATGTTTGTCCTTTGTTAGATCTGGTTTTCTTTTTTAAATACCCTGTATTTATATTCTTCAAATCACCAGCCTGACAACTTTCCTCCTTACCCTTAACAGTTTCCTCATCACCTGGCCTCTTCCTCCGTCTCTGTCCATCACACTCTACCTTGTACCTCCATGACCTTTCCTTCCCACCCACTCCCTTCTCTCTGCTTCCTCTTAACTTTTCCCATCTGGCCTCTTTTTGTTTGTGTTGCCTTGGGAGATCTCATCTATTTCTTAAGGACTTGATGCTGTCCCTGTGCTCAGTCCTGCCTGATGCCGTCCCTGCGCTCAGTCATAAGTCATGAGGGCACATCTTCAGACCTTAACCCTTAGCTGCATTCCATATACAGACGATAGTTGTGGAGAGTGTTATTTTTGCTTGTTAAAAATGTACAAAACTCAGCTTCAATATAGGTTCTTTCTGATGTGTTCCATTCTCTATGAATTATTTTGTACCTGTTATCTTAATCTAGATTTTTTAAAAAAAATAGTATTTCCCTGACAATTTTTCCCCTGTCTTATCTTTTCTTCTTTTGGTTTTTCTGAGGTAGGGTCTCACTCTAGCCCAAGCTGACCTGGAATTCACTATGTAGTCTCAGGCTGGCCTCGAACTCACAGTGATCCTCCTATCTATACCTCCCGAGTGCTGGGATTAAAGGCATGCGCCACTGCATCTGGTAAAGGTTTGTGTTTTGTTTTGTTTTGGTATTTTGGGGTTTTTTTGGGTTTTTTTTTTTTTTTTTTTTTTTTGCCTTCTGGCTACCAATTGACTATGTTTTCCTTATGAAACCTAAATTTGGGCTTCCTAAAATAGTGTTTGTTCATATAAAGTCTTATTTAAAAATCTTTCTAGATAGTAGCTGGCTCCTTTAGATGCAAGCTAAAGTCCTGGGATTGGCTCTCCATGATTTGGTATATATGTATTAGTTACTAGCTAAGCTATTGTCTGAAAGTTTCCCCGCCATCCGCCCACACTTCTGTTCAACTCTGGTATTTTCCGCTTGCTCACCCCGTGCTGATTTCTGCATGCCACCTGTCATAGAAATGAGCTCAGGACTCCATACCTGTGCTAACCAACACACTGTCCTAGGCAAGGAATTGCTCTGATGTTGGCCTGTAATTCAATTCAAGACATTTACATGAGAAGGAAGATAGATTGGGTGCTTCTGGGAAATATTTCTTCCCCTGCAGAGGGGGGAGAAAGACCAGTGACAATAGCCCTACCTCTACTATGGTCTATGCTGCGGCCACTTTGCCGGAGCAGAGAAGGCAATAGAAGGGTAAAAGTATACCACAGAGAAGCCGTTAGCAGATGTTCAGGTCCAGAACACCTTAGGCTTCCTGTAAACCAAAAGAAAACAGAAAACAGTAAAGGAAAATGTGTTTGTTTATGATTTGACCAACCAAAGGAAGGAACCTATTTTTTTCCTCCATTTTGCCGTATGAAAACGTAATCTACCCTTTGCTGATGGGAGAAGGACAACTTGCTCACAAGTTGCTTCCATTCTTATCCAGTTCTACAGTTCACCGACTTGCAGACGGATAGCCTAGAAGCCTCTGAGTATGAGCAGGGGATATTGGCTTAACAGATCCTGCTGGACATAAAGAGCTATTATTAAATTTCTGGTTTGTGTACTTTGGATCAGATACTTGTAAACCAAAGCTTCAAACTGGTTTAAAAAATATTTTAAAAGTCAAGGAAAGGTGTTGGAAGCACACTAGGATAAAGAACATGGATGAAGTCAGTCACCATTTTGTAAGGCTTCACTTTTTCCCATGAACAGATTGGTTGTAATCATAGACAGGCAATATGTGCTTTTCATTGGTGAAGGCCCTGCTTCCAAACCTGATGATGATATATTATCTGCAAGATCTTTCATGCAGGAAAACTAATAACTTCCAGCCTTCTGAACAAAAATGTGAATGCTAACTTTACTTACATAGATACGCATTAGTAGTGACCACTCTGAAATACAAGATGTCTTGTTCATTCTTTGTTTGGAGAGGGTTATTTTGGTTTCACCTATTTTTGTCATTTTTAAAATTTGAGGAGTAACAAGTCCCAAAATAATTGAAGAGCATTTTCTACTTTGTATAGACTCTCAATCTCTTGGCTCAGTGTCTCTGTCATGGGATTATTTTGAAACTAATCTTTTAAGTTTTTATCTTATTCCAAATATGTAGAGAGTTTTCAAAATAAAATAGTTTAAAGAAAACCCCAAATTTAATATCACAACATGTGTTTTTCTGTGTCCCAGATATCTAATCTAAAAATGAATAAAAAGGCTGGAGAGATAGCTTAGCTAAGGTTTAATGCACTTGCTGATAAGGCCAATGAACCCAGGTTCAATTCCTCAGGACCCACATAAGCCAGAGGTACAAGGTGGTACATGCACTTGGAGTTCATTTGCAGCACCTGGAGGCCCTGGTATGCCTATTCTATCTCTACCCGCCCCCGCAAACAAATACATAAAAACAAAATATCTTTTTTTTAAAATGCAAACATCTGGGGGCTGGAGAGATGGCTTAGTGGTTAAGTGCTTGCCTGTGAAGCCTAAGGACCCTGGTTCGAGGCTTGATTCCCCAGGACCCATGTTAGCCAGATGCACAAGGGGCTCACGCGTCTGGAGTTCGTTTGCAGAGGCTGGAGGCCCTGGTGCACCCATTCTCTCTCTCTCTCTCTCTCTCTCTCTCTCTCTCTCTCTCTCTCTCTCTCTCTCTCTCTCTCAGTAGCCTCTGAGTTTCTGTTTTGATTTCTGCTTTGAGTGACCTCAGTATCTACTTCCATCTCCCTGGAAGAGGTTCTTAGGTTAGTAGTGAGAACAGCACTGATATTTGATCTAGTGCTTCCTCTAACATTTCCTGGGCCCTGGCAGGTGTGGTAGGGATGACTTATCCAGTGCTAGGCACGAAGCTTTCTCTTCTTGTCATTTTGATGGATCTTGGGTCTCCTCAGTATTAGCCTCCATCTGTGCAAAGCAGATCCTCTAACCAAGAGTGAGGGCAGCATGGAACAAAGGATAAATGTGGCATTTAGAAGGTTCAGTTGAGCCAAAGCATTGCAGAACTGCTGTGTGTGCCTTCTTGTTGCTGGGACAAAGCAGGTGGCCTAAGCAGCTGATGGGAGGAAAGGTTTTATTTTGCCATAGAGTCTCCAGGGAAAGCTTCATAATGCCAGAGGAAAGCATGGCATGAGCAGAGGATGAACATCACCTCCTCACCACAGCAGGTGGAAAACAGCAGTAAGGAGAGTGAGCTGAGCTCCAGCGAGGGAAGCTGGCTCTAACATCCGTAATCCCCGTTCCCTGCAATGCTCCTCCTCCATCAAGGCTCTACCTCCCAAATTGCTATTAGCTAGAGACTGAGCATTCAGAACATATGCATTTATGGGGGGGACATCTGATTCAAACCACCACAGGAACCTGACATCTAGCATCTATGACCTGCCAAGCCAGAGACTTTTGACCTGGTTCTCAATAACCAGGTATGTGTTCCCTCCCATTGAGGGGAGTTCATGTCCAATCAGAAAGCAGTTGATTAACCTATGTGCCACTATTGTATCTGTGGGTACATCTTGCCTAGCTGATTGATTTTGTAGCTTTCAAGATCCACTGTTCATAGTATCAGTGACTTTTATCTCCCAGCAGCATACATAGAGCTTTTTAGCACTATAGCAGCTAGCTAGTAGGGAACTGGCTCCCATCTCCTTTCTCACTTAATTTCTCAATGTCTTGTGAACAGGTCTTGTGCTATCTTCAGCAATAGGGTCTTATTATCTACTTCTGGTGAATAACCAAGTGCTTGACAATGCCCTGCTTTGTTTTGGAGTCCTCAAGGGCCTCCTGAACTAACAGCTCACTGCGGGTAGTGACCCACAGTGGGTAGTTCTGGCACTAGGATTTACCAAGAATAGCCTATGATGTTAAGGTAAACCTTTCTCCACACTAGCGGGCTACTTCTGCCAAAACCATCCCCTCTTTCTCTCTGCTTTACAGAAATGTATCTTTTAATTTGCTAATAAAGAGGTAGGTTTCCATAGTATTAACTTATGAATGGCTGTCATCACAAAGTCAGATGACAGCGCGTGCTGGTGAGGGTGTAGGGAAAGGAACTTTCCTCGCTCTTGGTGGGAGCGCAAACTGGTACAACCACTAGTTCTCAGAAATCTAAAAATGGATCTGCCATTTGACTCAGCTGTGCCACTCCTAGATTCTGTAGATTCTTCCTCAGCTATGTTTGTTGCTGCTCTATTCAAAATAGCTAGGGAACAGAAACAGCATAGATGCCCATCAACTCATTAAAACAACTGAGAATAATAGACGGGCATGGTGGTGCATGCCTTGAACCCCAGCACTCAGGAGGCAGAGGTAGGAGGATCACCGTGAGTTCAAGGCCACCCTGAGACTACATAGTGAATTCCAGGTCAGCCTGAGCTAGAGTGAGACCCTACCTCGAGAAAAAAAAAAACAAAAACCTGAGAATAAAAATGTGATTCACTTACATTTATGGAATTCTATTCAGCAATAAGGAAAAATGACATTAGGAAATTTGCAGGAAAATGGGCAGACCTGGAAAAACAAAACAAAACAAAAAAAAAAAACTATACTAAATGATGTGACCCAGGCTCAGAAAGACAAATGCTGCATGTTCTCTGTCATATGCAGATCCTAACATGGGATAGTTTGGGTGGTTTTTAAGTTGTAATAAGCATCAAAGTACTAGTCAGGAAAACTAGAATGAGGCTTAGAGATAAGAGAACAAGGGAGGTAGAGGAGGGGATAGCACATAGAGAAATGAAGGGACAGAATTCTGTGGTAATGGTGTCTGGGGAGGGAAAAGAGAAAGAGATGGAGGGGAGAGGGAGTGTTGCAGTCAGGTTCACATCACCCAACCAAGCAGCTTGTGGTGGGGGGAAGGTTTATTTTGGCTTATAGACTCGAGGGGAAGCTCCACGATGGCAGGGGGAAACAATGGCATGAGCAGAGGGTGGACATCACCCCCTGGCCGACATAAGGTGGACAATAGCAACAGGAGAGTGTGCCAAACACTGGCAAGAGGAAGCTGGCTATAATGCCCATAAGCCTGCCCCCAACAATACTCTGCCTCCTGGAGGTTTTAATTCCCAAATCTCCATTAGCTAGGAACTTAGCATTCAGAACACCTAAGTTTATGGGGGACACCTGAATCAAACCATTACATTCCACCCCTGCCCCCCATAAACTGATAACCATACATGATATAAAATACAGTGCACTTATCCAACTTTAAAAGTCTCCATAAATTCCAGTGATACTCAAACATCCCCATAATCCAAGTTCTTTAACTGAGTCATAATACCAAAAATTCCCCCCAAAACCCATAGTAACACAGAATAAATATTCACACTGCAAAAGATGGCATTGGGCACAGCAAAGAAATATTCAACCAATACAAGACTTAAACAGGGCAAATATCAAACTCTGTAGCTCCAAGTCCATCAACTCTAGCTACTGACAAGTCTCCAAGTCTGGTATTTCTAACCAGCAACAAGTCTCTGGAGTTCCAGTTCCATCCCTACAGCTAGGCTACAAACAGTCCTGGAAAACTTCACCCAGGGGCAGTGGTTCTCTGTAGCAGCTATCTCGTGGTTCTGGAATCTCCACTGTATCTCCACTGCAACCCATGGTTCATCCTCACAGCTCCAATGGGTCTCCATGCAGGCATCCAGCAAACCCACTTCACACTACCCATGGCCATTTCCAATGACCCTCTCTTTCCTGCATTTCTTACACTCCACAATACCAGGTAGGGTGCCAATTTGTTAATCCGGGTCGGGGGGGGGGGGGAGAGGACGGCAATAAAGCAGACTTTGAATAACAGGAATTGAGGCCCTTTCATAAAACTGTATTCTTTCTGTTGTTCAAATTCAGGTCACCTGGCCCAATCTCAACAGTTATTATTTCTCATACAATAGCAACTGAACAGGCAGCAGTTTTGGCCTAAAGACTTCTCTCTGCACCAGTCCATTTCTATACAAAGCAACCCTGCACAACTTCTCAGGACAGGGCTGTAACAGCCAGCTTCTCACACACACTGCTACTAGCCCAGTCCAGGAAAAGCTCCTTCTCACACTCACAAGCCAAACATCACAGTCCATAGTTCTTACTGCATTCAAGTCTTTCAACTCTCACTAGAATAGTCCATCAAGCTGTTACAGCACTGCAAGGCATCTCTTAGGCCAAAGTTTCAAATCCTTCCACATTCATCTTGAAAATCAGCTCCAGTAGGCCAAAGCCACACAGTCAGATGTATAGCAGTAATCCCACTCCTTGGTACCAACATTTCTGTTGCAGTCAGGTTCTTATTGCTGGCAGAAATCACCCAACCAAGAGCAGATTGTGAGAAAAAGAGGTTTATTTTGGCTTACAGACTCGACTCGAGGGGAATCCCCATGACGGCAGGGGAAATGATGGCATGAACAGAGGGTTGACATCACCCCTTAAATCTCCATCAGCTGGAAACCTAGAATTCAGAACACCTAAGTGTATGGGGGACACCTGAATCAAACCACCACAGGGAGGGTTGCACAAAACTAACATTGTCCCTTCACTTATGTGCTGCTCACTTTACTTCACACTGTTCTCTTCCTGTCTTCCTCGTCCAGAAGTGACTCTTCAGTGTATTTGTTGGTTGCAGCCTATCTGTTCTTGTTCATCTCTGTCTAAAATTGATGCTTATTTTTCTAAATTGCATGCCACTACCATAGCAACATGGGATGACACAGGTCCTATGTTTGCCCACATGGTTTCATTTTGTTTGGTTAAGTCTAATGGGACCTCTTTGACCACACTGTGCCTTTGCTCCTCATCCATGTGGGCAGTTCATGGTAGAATTCCAGTCTCTACTGAGATAGGTGAGAATTCCGATCTATCTTGGAGACTTGGTAGATTGGGATTTGCGCCTCTGGGCCTTTGGCAGCTGTTGAACCTCAAAATGAAGGTATTATTTCAGAAAATATTCAGAAAATGTCTGAATCTGGTGACTTCATGTTTAAAGAACATATCAAGGAGACAAAAGAAGTGTATGGCCATTTCATGATAAAACTTGTAAGTAGAATTATTTGTCAGCATAAAGAGTGAGAAAGTAATAGATGGAGTAGTAAAGGAAGATAAGGAAAGGGTAGCTAACTTTTCTCTTAAGTGTTTGCCTTGCATTTGCAATAAGCTGTGGCTATTTTTTTTTCTGCCTTTAAATTGAGACATTCTAAAAGCAAATACACAATTAGAAAGGGCAAGAATGATAAAGAAATTAAAAGCACCCATTGGGGGCTGGAGAGATGGCTTAACATTAAGGCACTCACCCATGAAACCTAAGGACCAAAGTTCAATACCCCAGTACCAACATAAGCCAGATGAAAATGATGATGCACTCGTCTGGAGTTCATTTACAGTGGTTGGAGGCAGTGGCATGACTATTCACTTCCTCCACACACACAGTCTCTCTCTGTCTCTCTCTCTCTTTCTTTGCCTCTTTCTCTCATAAATAAATAAATAATTTTTTAAAAAGCTTCCCCATTGACTTTGATTTTAAGTAATTAAGTTCATGACTTCTATAAGTGTTCTCTCCATTCATTGGTCTTTGTTACCACTCTTCCCTTGTAAAAACTGCCAGCACCCATCACCATCCCGCTGGCTTCCTTCCCAGTGGCTTATTTCCTTTTCGAGGTATTAGCAATTCCAGTGTGGCTAATTGGAGCTCTGCTTGACTTCCCACCCCTCTCTGCTCACTGGGTTAGAGGAAAAGTACATGAAAGCGGTATAAATGGTCAGGTTTTCTGCTGTAGGGAAAATTGAAGAGAAGCAGATCTTTCATTAATATGAAAGGAAATAAACTATTCCCAGCATCAACTGAATGCACAAGCGCAGGTAGGTGCAGTAGGAAAGTGGACCCTTCCCTAAATGTCAGAAAGTTTCTTTTTGCCATGTTTCTATTATTATCTTAACTTGAAATTATTTCCAGAATGTTAAGTATGCCATATTAAAAAGTAAACACAAAGACACTTTCTATAGTTGAATATGGGAAAAAAACGCCTTAATGATAATTGTGGAAATTTTTTATAAAAATGTACATATAGTTATTCAGTGTTTAAAAGGTAGTTGTGTGTGTTTGTGTTTGATGGTCTCTAGTAGGATAAATCCCTAGTTGATGTAGAGTGGAAACTGAAATATCGACATCTTTATTTATTTGCAATTTAAAGTGTATGGGGGGGAATAGAGCTAGAGTTTTGTTTTAGTTGGCTTTGTTTTATTGCCATGGGAGGTTACTCTCATCTCAGTTCCCATAGATATGTGTGAGAAATTCCTTAGAGCCTGAAACAAGAGTCTTCAGCGTTACACGATCTGACCTAATCAACCATGAGTACTCTCATACTTTTTTTTTTAAATCCTCTTATTTAATGAAGGCCTTTCTCAATTATCTTCTCCTTCTCCCTTGATTAGACATCGATGAGTGCAGCGTCATTCCTGGGATATGTGAAACGGGTGACTGTTCCAACACCGTGGGAAGCTATTTTTGTGTTTGTCCACGTGGATATGTAACCTCAACAGATGGCTCTCGGTGCATCGGTAAGCCTCGCATTTGAAAGACACAATACACTTCTTTTTTATAGCGACAGAATGATCCACACAAATATGAAGATGGCAAAGATTATGAAACCGCTGAGGAAATGGCTGAAAGACTTGTTTCAGAGTAAGCCGTAAGAGTATTTACCATTATGGAAAAACTGATACACCAGGTACCCTTTATAATCTTCAGTTCTAAAGCCATCTGTTAGCTTCATGTTGTCAAAAATATTTTCAGAATAAAACCAAACAAAACCAAACCAAACAAACAAACTTCTTCTGGACATTATGCTTACCCAGCACTTAAAGACTTATAAAGCATGGAAAAGATATAAAATCTACTGTGAGAGACAGTTTAGTAAGGATGTTTTGTCGTTATGAATCATGAGTGCACTCAACATCTTATTTACTTAAATCTTGCTTATTCATACAAAAATGGTTATTACAAAAAGGAACGGACACCTCTAATTTTGTGTTCCATTCATATCCAATTTAAGGCCAAATAGGCTAGGATGGTCTGCTGTTTTTTAGACAGATGAAACAGTGTTTTGTGGTCATGGTTTAGATTATGCGTCAGGGAACATGCCTTAAGGTTCTTATTGTGAACCCAGAGGTTAGGAAATATCTTGTTTGTTTGTTTTTTTAATTTGTTTGTTTGTTTGTTTTAGAGGTAAGGTTTCTCTCTAGCTCAGGCTGACCTGGGATTCACTATGTAGTGGCAGGATGGCCTCGAACTCACAGCGATCCACCAGGCTTTTAAAAGTATTTTTAATATATTATTTTTATTTATTTGACAGAAAGAGGGAGAGGGAGAGAGAGAATAGGTGCACCAGGGCCTCTAGCCACTGCAAACAAACTCCAGATGCATGTGCCGCCTTGTGCATCTAGCTAATGTGGGTCCTGGGGAATTGAACAAGATCCTTTGGCTTTGCAGGCAAATGCCTTAACCACTAAACCATCCCTCCAACCCTATAGAATGTGTACAATGATCTACCCTCACATTTCTCATGTTGAACAATAAGACTTATCATTCCTGTTTTAAGAGGACAACAGTAAGAAAGAGGCAGAATATGCTCAGTTCTCTTTAGGGACACTTAAAGTTTGTATGATGACAGAATTAAAGAAATTAGCTTGGAAATTAGCCAGGAGTTCCATGGTCTACCAAAGGCAGCAGTCTTTTGAAAAAAAAAAAAAAAAGAGTTATTGGAGCCGGGCGTGGTGGCACACGCCTTTAATCTGAGCACTTGGGAGGCAGAGATAGGTGGATCGCTGTGAGTTCGAGGCCACCCTGAGACTACATAGTGAATTCCAGGTCAGCCAATATATATGTATAGATATATATATATATATATATATATATTTTTTTTTTTTTGCTTACATATATATGTGTGTGTGTGTGTGTGTGTGTGTGTGTGTGTGTATTTATGGAGAGATCTTCTGCAAAAGAACTCCAGATGCATGCACATCTGTGCAGATGGCTTTATAAGGGTACTGGGGAATAGAACCTGAGCCATCAAGCTTTGCGAGCACATGCATTTAACTGCTGAGCCATCTCTGTAGACCTGAAGGGAGCATTCTTGTAATGAGGCTGTCTCACCCTGCTTGGGAAGTTGACACTAATGTCAGTAACTCCCTGAGTGTTCTGTGGGCTCCAGCAGTGGCGTCAAGTGAATAGATTCACAAGATGGTGAACAAACTGAGTCAAGGGTGTAAGTTACAAGCCCCGTTCCACCAAGGACTGTGGCTGGAACTCACTTGATAAAATGTATTGATCTCTCAGGCACCATGCTAACCGTGGTCACTCAGCAGCGAGCATGAGGGATGGAGCTCTTGCCTTCAGAACAGCAGGTTGTCGTCACACACAACAACAGAAGAGTGCTCATAGCAATGGGAGTAGGAACAGTGGTAGTGGTTCTGTAAGTAACAGAGGCTGCTGTGAGCCTTGGGTTAGCTGCTGCTCTCTCTCTGCCTCAGGTCAGGTAAGCATTGAGTAAGACATTCCACGTTAGCATTACTATCACGAGGAGAAGACTTACTGTGGTGATTTTTCTTCACTGTATGACCTTTGGTTTTCTAGTAAGTGGAAAACATTCTGTCTCTTGCCTTTTTTATCCAGGCTTACCTGAGCATTCGAAGCCCTTAAGAACCAGACCCAGCCTATATGCAGGGCTCATCTCTAATGACCTATGACCTCACATGTCCCTTACCAATAACCATGGCCGCCTACCTTGCCTTTTTCCACAAACTCCCCTCTCCCCCCACCCCCGCATGGGAAGTATCTTGATTTCTCTCTTCCGCACTCATTACAACTGAACTCATTCTTCGTTTCAGTTTGGAATGACTTCTATTTTAATAGCCTCTCATGCCTAACCCCACTTTTCCTCTTGGACAGATTGAGTCAGAGCTCCCTATAATATTTTTCATCTCCTTCAGTTCAGGGTATAGTGTCCTGTCAACAAGTGTTTGTACTTTATCCATTGGCCAGATTTTGAGCTCCTGCCTCAGTAAGCTTTAGTGAAATCTTGGGCCTCTTGTAATGATCTTGCTTACATTTTGTGTTCAGTAAATCCTTGAATGAGCAGAAAAATCAACAAAGGAATGAATAAGATAACATTAGCTGAAAGAACCTTGTGCAGGATAATAATGGCATTGTATCATGGAGCCTTTTCAAAGACAAGATGATGTGGTAGTCCTGGATGCTCAGAAGGCAAGAGCTGGCTTGAGAAGCTGAGTCCTGAGCTGGGGTTGTAGCTCAGTTGCTAGGGTGTTTGTCTAGCTTCCACTGAGCCTTGACTTCTGTCTCCAGCACCCTGTCAAGGAAGCATGGTGGTGCGTGCCTTTAATCCTTACACTCGGGATGTGAGAGCAGGAGGAGCAGAAGTTCAAGGTCAATCTCGGCTACATAGATAGTTCAAAGCCAGCCTGGAGTACATAAGTCCCTGCTACAACCAAAAAGAAGCAGAGTCCTGACCTAGAAACACATTCATTCCAGTGCCAACCTCAGACCCCTAGGAAGAGAGAGGCGGTTCTCTAAGATTAGAAGAACGGCTCTCAGAAATTACATAATCAATTTTAAAATTAAGTAAGCACCTTAAATTTTTAAATAAGTACATTACATTTGTAATCAGCATGTGTTTTCCACTTGTGAGCGAAAATAAATCTAGTTTTTTAATATGCTAGAGGTCCTTGGCTTTGAAAGTCTGAGTGTATTTTCTATGACTGAATTTATTTATGATAAAGTTATGTCATGAATATTCCCCTGCTATTTATTTTGTAATTACATACTGCATATACTAATGATAATGAGTTAGGTGAACTCAAAATTTCTTTTGAGTTTGAAATGGAATGTTATTCTGTGAGTGACACATGCTGTGTTCCTTAGCATGCTTCTTGATTCTACATAACAAAAACATTCTCCACACTGTATTATAAAACATCAACAAAATAAATATGCTGAGTTTATTTCACATTATAGAGCATCAATAAACTCGATCCTTCTGTTATGGTCAGAGAAGTAGTTTCATGTGACAGAAGAGGTTAACTGAATATTTTAGTTATGAAATTGGATCATCTTCCCATTTCATTATATGTTAAATTTGACAAATTCCTGAATTCATTTAATCTCACTTTTAAAAAATTTTTTTGTTTATTTTTATTTATTTATTTGAGAGCAACAGACAGGGAGAGAAAGAAGCAGAGAGAGAGAGAGAGAGAGGGAGAGGGAGAGAATGGGCACGCCAGGGCTTCCAGCCACTGCAAATGAACTCCAGACATGTGAGCCCCCTTGTGCATCTGGCTAACGTGGGTCCTGGGGAATCGAGCCTTGAACTGGGGTCCTTCGGCTTCACAGGCAAGCGCTTAACCACTAAGCCATCTCTCCAGCCCTAATCTCACTTTTTGGATGTAGATGAACCAAGCAAGGTTCTCATCTCATCAATCAAGGGCTCATTGCTAATCACCCGTGACCTGTGACACATGTCCCTCATTACCAACTATGACCTCATGCCTTGAATTTGCCCAAAACCCCTTCTGTAGGAAGTAGGAAAGAGGTTTGTTTTTATTTTTTAAACAAACAAACAAACGTAGAATGATAACATAAACCAATTTTGGAAAGAATTGAAATATAACTAAAATCTTCCCCTAAAACCACTTTAATAGCACTGTTTAACGCGATTTACGTCATTCTGGCATTACTGATACCTAATTTCCCCAGCATAGCGTAGGTGCTGGAGAATGACTGACAGCCCTGATAGATGATGAATGCTCAGGAGACGGAAAGCAGGTGGAATGCAGGAGACTATGGCACTGCCTGCTCTGGGTACGGGAGAGCTAGAGCCCTAAACCAGAGACCCCATGGTGCCTGTCATTAAGCTCAGAAGATAAGATTAAGCATGTTGAAGTTCTTATGTAAAATGGTGATGTTTCAGCTCTCAATTCAGTTCTTCAGCACAACACATTGGAGTTTTCCCAAGAAACCAAATCCAAAAAAACAATGTAAAGTGGTGTGTGTATGTGTGTATGTATGTTAAAGTTCAAGGCAGGAGGTAATTCATTGATAAATATTTATTAGTACGAGAAAAATGCCTGATTATTAATGTTTAGATCCTTGAGTGGCAAAGACTAATGATGAACATCTTGAAAGATGGGTAGCAGCTGGACCAATGGGAGGAATGAAGGAGTGCCCAATAGAAAGCCGATGTGGGCAAGACTAGTCGATGCAAGTATCTGAGTGGACTCAGGAGACACTGGGCAGCACTGGCTGGGAAAGAGCTGAGGAAGTCTAGAAACAAATGGAGAAAGATGGGTTGAGATTGAGAGCCCGCTGCTAGGGTTCTGAACTGGCATGCTGAGTTCCAGGTGGATCACGAGGCAGGGATATGGGGAGCGTGGGAAACAACTGGGGACAGTCATGGTATTAGTCAGGGTTCTCTAGAGGAACATAATAGAATAATAGAATGAATTGCATTAAAAGGGAATTTATTGGATTCACTTACGGCAGTAGCTGCTCAGTCCACAAAGCTGGGTACCCCCGCAGTCCCAATCTGACACTGAGGGCCTGGGGTGCCAGGTGGGGGGGTTCATGGAAAGCTTCTGCTCTTCATTCCATGATGGAAAACAGCCAGCATCCAGGTGGGAGTGGGAGGGGAGGATACTTTCCTGCCTGAGCTTCCTTAGATTAAGCCCCCACTCACCAAAGGTGCCACCCACTCTGGGGGAAGGGCTCACCCTGGGGGAAGGATTCCTCCTTTAGTCAATCCTCCCTGGAAGCAAGCTCAGAGACCCACTTCTGGGTAAAGTCTGTGGATTCCTAAACAGATCAAGTTGACACAAAACTTAATCATCACAGTCATCATTCAGTGACATGGCCTGAGGGTCATCATATGTGTTTAAAAATATCAGGGTGCAGGAAGGGTTTATTTAGTGTGCCAGACTCTGTTATGTTGGTGTTAATTTCTGGTGCATGTGTTCATTTGCCAGTAAACACTTGAAGGAGAACTCAAGACACAAAATGTTTGTTTAAAAAAGCTGGAAGTGGGCCGGGCGTGGTGGCGCAAGCCTTTAATCCCAGCACTCAGGAGGCAGAGGTAGGAGGATTACAGTAAATTCAAGGCCGCCCTGAGACTACATAGTGAATTCCAGATCAACCTGAGCTAGAGTGAGACCCTACCTCAAAAAACAAAACAAAACAAAAGATGGAAGTGGGGCCTGGAGAGATGGCTCAGCAATTAAAGGTGCTTACTTGCAAAGCCTGATGGCCTGGCCTGGGTTCAATTTGCAATTCCACCATACCCACATAAAACCAGATGTACGAAGTGACATATGTGTCTGGAGTTGCTTTACAGTGACAGGAAGCCATGGTGTGCTGACAGAGAAAGAGAGAGAGAGAGAGAGAGAGAGAGAGAGAGAGAGAGAGAGAGAGAGGGAGAGAGAGAGAAAGGGAATGCCTCTTTCTCTCTCAAGTAAATATTAAAAGGAAAAAAAAGATGGAAGTGGCGGCTAGGGAGATCACTCAGTTGTTAAAAGGTCCTTTCTTGCAAGCCTGCTGGCCCAACTTTAATCTTCCTCAACACCCATGTAAATCTAGATAAAATCTAGATGCAAAGTGGTTACACACAAGGAGCCTGGGGCAAGGGGAGGCTGAGATACAAAAACCCAGAAGCTCACAAGTAGCAATAGCAAAAGAGACTCTGAAAAATAGACAAAGCAGAGAATCACCCCGGGGTTGTCCTAAACACGCACATGTGTGTGCGCACACACACACACACACACACACTAAGTAAAGTAGGGAAAATCTAGGGGCCTCAAAGATGAAACAGTTGCTGTGTAGCATCGTGTAACTTCACTGTCATAGAGAGTGGTGGTGCAGGATAACAGTTTTGATGAAGAGTGTCCAAGGAAGAGGTTAGGCAGAGAGGCAGAAACTAGTATATTAAAGGTAAAAGTAAACCTGGGAACCACTGTGGTTCTGTTTTTGTATTTTTTTTCCTTGATCCCTATTTCTATCTCACTGGAATAATATAAACATAAAGTTTGCAGGAACGTGCTCTAGGGAGACTTAAGAAACTGCAGAACTGCAGATTAAGGGAGACCTACGCTGGACCTGACCCCGTCAGAGAAGGTATCACAGGTGTCCAATGTCAGGGGACAATGGCCTGCGTTTACCCAGCACTCACCAACTGTCCCCGGTGTTCTGACCTGGGCTAACCTCCCTGTGGGTTTTCTGGCAGAACTGTCCATTTTTAATAAGCAAATCTCATTCAGCCAGAGATGTTTATTTCAGGCTACGACACACAGCTTCTCCCAGGGTTTCATCACATTGTGTGATTGCCCATTAGTTCTCTTCGATCAGGCTTAGACTAAATGTCAGCATACAAAATCCACTTGGATGACCGTACCATGACACTTTAAAATCAGAGGAGGTGAGCGGCTTCCTTTTTCCTGGGAGTGGCTGTCAATAAGACTCGTGCAGCTTAATCAATCTATTTAGCAGTGGTGATAGGAGACAATTAGAAGAACAGAATTGTCTTCCTTACTTATGACAGTTAACAGTCTGAGAATTAAACGTATGCTTAAGCGTTTGAGGTGTCTGTGGTGTTTTTATCTAATTCCTTCTTTCAAGGGATAATGTTTGTAGGCAACTTGATTTCCACCAGGTACGCTTTATTCTAAGTATTCATCCTCATGATATGTTTTTACACAGTGACTTGTAAGGGCTGTGAAATTATAGATGCACTAGAAGACCAGGGATTGTGTGCTGGTTTCCTTTGAACTGTATGTAGCTTCTTTCAAACCTGAGCTGTGGACTACACAGCTCTGTATCTCATTCTGGTGTGTTTTGACTCAAGGGCTGGGAAGTAAGCTGTCTATGTCCTTGCTGTTATTAGAAGAGACTAATTGTGGGCTGGAAAGATGGCTTAGCAGTTAAGTGCTTGCCTGTGAAGCCTAAGGACCCCAGTTCGAGGCTCAGTTCCCCAGGTCCCACCTTAGCCAGATGCACAAGGGGGCGCACGCGTCTGGAGTTCGTTTGCAGTGGTTGGAGGCCCTGGCGTGCCCATTCTCTCTCTCTCTATCTGCCTCTTTCTCTCTCTTGTCTGTTACTCTCAAGTAAATAAATAAATGAACAAAAAAAAAAAAAGAAGAGACTGTGCAAAGTATTCGTGATTTGCTTTCTCTTACACTTCTACTCTCTGAATATGCCCTAATTTTCTCTAGTACATGTTACAGAACCAATGGGAGATTTCCATCTGGTAAAATTGTGCTTATTAATACCAGTTTAAAGACTCCTTCTAATGTAAGGTTTTTCATATTTCCACAGGATGATAATGTAATTCCCTTAATAAAATACCTAAGATTTAGATGAAGTTCTGATTTCTCAGTCACACTGGTATATCCATCAGCGTGAATCATCTCAGCACATATGCAGTGGCAGGCATGACTCGCTGGCCTTGCAAGGCCCACTGTCAACATGGATTTGTGAACTCCTCCCAGTGTAGCTATAGGTCCCCAAACCCAAGGGCTCCTTTAGAATGCCTTCTGAATATATTCCTGCTCTGTTTCGCTTTCCATTCTTATACCTATTACTTCACTCCCAGTGGAATGTTGTGTATCTGGCTCATGAGCATGTAGAATTCTCTTGGTCTCTCTTATTGACTGCAAACTTTATTACATCCATCGTGGTGACTGAAATATTCTGATAGCTGCTAATAACATATAATCACTTTACATAAATATTCCATGTGGGTTTGAAACAGGGTACCTTCTCTAGTTGGTGGATGTTATATTCTAGATATATCCATGAAATTAAACTTGTTGGCTGCCCTGTTTAAATTTTTTCATGCCTATATAATTTTCTTTTACTTTCTCTTGTCAATTACTGTAAGAGCTATGTAAATATTCCACTATGGTGCTAGATTTTTTTTAATTTAATGTAGTTTTATAAGTTTTATTTCATATAATTTGTATTTTTAAATTTGTCCTAAAACTGTAAATTTGCTACAAAATTCTAGAATATTTTCTTGGTAGAATGTTACTTTTCTATTATTTCTGTTCCTCTTCCCAGTGCTTTTATTAGCTATACATTATATTTTCTCTCTCAGCTCTATATTTGTGTGTGTGTGTGTGTTTATGTGCGCATGTAGACACCTTTGAGTATTGTTCCTTGGGCACCTTTTTTGAGACTGGTTCTGTCACTGGCCTTTGGAAATTTCCAAGTAGGCTAGACTGGCTGTCCAGTGAGTCCTTCGGGTCTTCCTGACTCTACCTCCCCAGTACTGGATTTACAAGTATGCACTACTGTGCCTAAACTTATATATACATAAGATTAGATTAGATTTATGTTTAGAGATTGAACAGAAGCTTCAAGGCAGTCACTTTGCCAACTGAGCTATCTCCCCAGCCCTCCCTATTAGCAACTTAAAATAGTGAATGCTTGCCAGGATTAGTGTACCCATTCCAATAAAAGAAAATATTCATTCAGCTCATTTTTCTTTATTTCTTCCTGCTACTTACTTCACTTAGTTACTGATTTTCCTTAAGCTTTATAGAAATCCTTCAAGACTTTCATTAATATTGTTCTTTAGTTGTACTGGTTTTTTGCTGGTTACCTATAGAATCCCTGCCTTAGAACCTTTTGATGAGTTTCTTTGAAGTTCTTCAAAGCAAGAGCTTTGTATAAATTGAAATGTCAAAACTCTATCTGTGGGAAGAGCTTGTAGATAGAAAGGAGTTTCTTTCCTCTCCACACAGCTCCAGCATAGAAGCAGGCTAGTTTCTTAGCAGCCCCAACTATATTTCCAAGATCCTGGGGACAGTTCTCTACAGAGCCTCTAGCTCATAAAGTAGTTTCCTGTTATGTCATGGTGGGTAGAATCTTGGTTGTTTTTATCATATGCATTGTCCCCTTTGAAACTATCACAGGAGAGATTGAGAATTTTCATATTGAATAGAAACTGAAAGATGATATCTAACTGCACACTTCATTCTTAATACTCTTAAGCCTTACCTTAATACCTCACCTGGAAACTCCATGTTGTCCTTCTTTTCACATCTTCAGGGTGATTTTTTTTTTCTCCGTATTTTTTTCCAGGCTATTTTCTTTAAGAGGTACATACATTCAGTGTAGCCATCCCCTGTTCATCTAGAACCAGCACAATATGTGTTGTTTCATTTCACCCCTCCCCCCCCCACACACCATCAAACCTCCTCCTTGCAAAGCAAACAGTAGTAGATATTTGGATGTAACCAAGGTCTCCTCACTCAAAGCTGTGGCATCACTCGTGTTTCTCGAACCTCACTCTCCACGCCCGCTTATGCTTGCATCCTGCCTTGTGTTCTGTAGCTTTAGAGACCATTGTTCATAGTTGAGGACTTTCTTATCTTAAGGCACATCCTGTTTCTGAAGAATAAAACCATCAAGGAAATCTCTGAATGTGATACTTGGGGTTCCTGTCATGCTTACGATAAAAAATGACCTGTGAAATTTTCCCTGGTACAAACTATCCAGACTCAACTCTGAGGTTTGAATGCCTTGTGCACTGCATGCATCCGCGTCAGAGCTTGGGTGTCTTTGAAGGAGTGGAAGGATGCATCCTAAGTCTTACAAGATGGATCTCAAAGCCAATTTGTTTGTTTCATAGTAGCTTAGAAGCAATCTCAGAAATAGCATGGGACATTCAAGGAGATGGGGCATTTACTTTAAAAAAAAATACTTTATTTATTTACTTATTTGACAGAGAAAGAGGGAGAAAGTGAGAGAATGGGCACAACAACGCCTCCAGCCACTACAAACAAACTCCCGACCCCTTGTGCATCTGGCTAACATGGGTCATGGGGAATCGAAGCTGAGCCCTTTGGCTTTGCAGGCAAATGCCTTAACCACTAAGCCATCCCTCCAGCCCTGGGGCATTTATTTTAAACCCTGTATTTAATGCTAAATATATTGGCCTTTCATATTAGCAGATTTATTTTCAATTAATAATTTGAGTCTCATCAATAACATGCAACTCCTGATGGCTGTGGTCTATCTTCTTGTAACCATGGGGAAAATTTCTTTGAAAGTATCTTCATAGGCAGGCATGGGGGGACATGTGTGTAATCTCATTATACTGGAGGCTACCAAAGGAGGATGTCAAGTGTGAATTATGCACACATGCATGCATCCCTGTGCCAGATCCTTCGGTGTAGTAAGGCACAACTTCCTGACCGCAGCAGCACTGCTCAACTCAGTGTTACTTCAGCTTCTGAGCTCCCTCCCTGCTTTACCTTCTCATCGACATTCACTTATCCAGTTACCCCTGATTCTTAAAAAATTCTCACCCAGCCACAAAGGTCACAATTGTGTATAGGCTCTGACGACTTGCAGACATGAAAATCCACCTGAGTACTTGTCTGGGTTCCAGGC
The DNA here is from genome assembly GCF_020740685.1 of Jaculus jaculus. Classification (NCBI taxonomy): domain Eukaryota; kingdom Metazoa; phylum Chordata; class Mammalia; order Rodentia; family Dipodidae; genus Jaculus; species Jaculus jaculus. Next base: position 51,982,829 of record NC_059115.1, read on the forward strand.
TCATTTATTCAGCGACCCAAATGTGCCATTTTGAAAGAGTAACCTGCACTTTTGTGTCTTCTAATCTTGTTTCTCCTCTCGTCGTCATCAACTGAGTTTTGTAAGTCAAAAATTTAGGAAGCTCTAACATTCTTTCCGGCCCCTCTTTAGCAAATTTCCCTGAGCCATGCTGGGTTCATTTTAGGTCTGCTTCAGTGATGAGGACTTGGGAGCCTCTGTGTCTCTGGATCTCTGGTTTGGTAGGAGTTGATTGTTCTCTGTGTCTGTCTCCTTCACCCTTGTGCTGGTACCAGGTTCACCAAGAAAACAGCACTCTTGCTTGAAAGAATGTCAGAGCCACACGTTGGGTCATGATACACAGGGGTCATGATACACAGAGACATTTCCTCCTACCCATAACTGATGGCTAACCCCACAATGCACGACCCATATACCCCAACAAGAAGGGTCCCTATGGAGGGGGGAGGACACGGAGGATGTTAACAATGGTACCAACTAGACTGTATTCACTGAGTACAAAACTAATTAATAAAAAAAGAAACTGTTATAACAAAAGAATTCCTACTACATGTAAACCTCCTCATTAAAAACAAAAACAAAAACAAAAAAAATAGGAAGCTCCCAATCTTCAGTACCCTGCACAAAACCAAGTTTCTAGTAGCTGAGCCTTCAAAGAGGTCTATCATCTACTCTCCCTTAGCCTTTTTACTGCCAGTGCCCTCATTAAAGCCACCAACATCACTCACCTCCAAGTCTGTGTGCTGTATCATTGGTCTCTTGCTCTTTCTTTATTCACTTCTCTTAGCAACCAAAGAAGTGATCATAGAATGTCAACCATTCTCCGTTTTTGTTTTCTAATTGAAATCATCCAAAAACTCTCACGTAATTCAAGTAAAATTCCAAAGTCCTTTGCTTCAGCGCCCCATGATAGCCTCCGAGGCCCTGTCTGTCCCTCCTGTCCTTTTTAGTATGGACTGTGCTTCACACATATCAGCAAACCCTCTTCCTCTTCAAGCTGCTCTGCATTTATCCCATGTCTCTGCTCAGATGTTGGTATTTCAGCCTGCCTTGGGCTGATTCTGGTGGAGGATTGCATATGCATGTGTGCATATGTGTCGTCTGAACATGTGTACATGTTTATACATGTGTGGGCATGTGTGTACAGGTGCAGCGTATGTGCATGCAGATGGAGGCCGTGCTGGGGAATGCCATCTGCCTCTTTGAGACAGGGTCTTGAGAGACCTGGAGTTTACCAGCTATGCAAGACTAGCTGCCCAGTGAGCTCCAAGGACCCTCTTTCCTCTCTGTCCCCTGTGCTCGGCACTTTACGTGGGCACTAGTAATCAAACTCAGGTCATGGTGTTTCCAAAGCAAGCAAATTATCAGCTGTTCGGTAAGCTGTTGCTGCGAAACAAATATTCACAAAAATCTCCATGGTGGCTGGAGGGATGGCTCAGTGGATATCACACTTGCCTGCCAAGCCAGAGGACCTAGGAGTACCCACATAAGCTAGATGCACAAGGTGGCACATGCGTTTGGAGTTTGTTTTCCGTGGCTAGAGGCCCTGGTGCACCCATTCCCTCTGTTTCTTTCTGTTTATCTCTCTCTCTTTTTCAAATAAGTAAATAAAAATAAAAATATTTAAAAAGATCTCAGTGGTGGACAATAGGACACTGGTGGATCAACTGGGGAGTGAGTTGACTTACTACTTTCCATCAAGCTCGGAATAAGTTTGACTTGTCATTGAAGTTTCTCAGCTTCATGTGGAGTAAGGCAATGAACAAATGTATAGGATTTAGAGAATAAAAGAATGGATTGATATAATAGAAACTAGTTAAAAATAATTCACTTTGCCGGGCGTGGTGGTGCACGCCTTTAATCCCAGCACTTGGGAGACAGAGGTAGGAGGATTGCCATGAGCTTGAGGCCACCCTGAGACTCCATAGTGAGTTCCAGGTCAGCCTAGGCTAGAGTGAAACCTTACCTCAAGCAAACACAAAAATTCACCTCATCTGTCCTCTTGAAATGTGAAAAGATTGCCATGGGAGCCTGAAGTAATTCTTCCATGTCTTCTGTTTTGTTTTGTTTTTTTTCTTTACATGGTCAGATCAGAGAACAGGAACGTGTTTCTCGGGCCTGATGAATGGTCGTTGTGCCCAAGAGCTCCCTGGCAGAATGACAAAGATGCAGTGCTGTTGCGAGCCTGGCCGTTGCTGGGGCGTTGGGAGCATTCCTGAATCCTGTGCTGTCAGAGGCTCTGGTGAGTGGCAGGCTGCTGGCCCGCACTGGCCGCGTGTGGTGGCCCTTCTCCTTGAAGGTGGCTCGGCTCATATTTGAATTCTTTTAGTGTCTTCACTGGCTGAGCACTGTCGTGGGGAACATGACAATATTTATTTGGAATAAGTTTTGACAATACCCAATTTACTGGCTCTGTTTTGTGCAAATTAAAAACAAATATTTTGAATGTCAGTTTTCAGTTCCTTCCTTCCAGGGCAGAGCTTTCACGTCACTGAATGACAGTATTCTCCCTTCCTTTTCATTTTATTTCAGGAATACTCTCAGCTTTTAATGAACCACTCCTTGGAGATGATTGCTTTGCTTGTCATGACCTTAAAAGTTAATTCCTCTCACTTCCTTTGCTATAGGAAATGCCTTACAGCCGAGTCTATATTGGAAATGTACCTTAGGATGAATGAGAAGTAGTTCTTCTCAGAATACATAGCATGAATAATAAAGTATAATTAATATTTATGATACTAATATATTGATATTTTTATTGTTGTTTTTATATAGAATTATAAAATCATAAAAATGTTTCTGAAATTTACTTTGAAGTCAAACATTGTATATTCAGTTTTGGAGATAAACATAAGGTATATTTTTGCCGGGCGTGGTGGCGCACGCCTTTAATCCCAGCACTCGGGAGGCAGAGGTAAGAGGATCGCCGTGAGTTCAAGGCCACCCTGAGACTCCGTAGTGAGTTCCAGGTCAGCCTGGGCTAGAGTGAAACCTTACCTCAAAAAACCAAAAAAAAAAAAAAGATATATTTTTCATTCTTTCTTAATTGCTGCCATAATCTACCAAATTCAATCAGTTTAAAAGAAAACAGGGGTAGAGAGACGGCTTAGTGGTTAAGGTGCTTGTCTACAAAGCCTAAGGACTCGTGTTCAACTCTCCATGTCCCACGTAAGACAAACACAGTGACACAAGGGTGCAGTGTCACCCATGTGCACAAGAGGGCGCATATGTCTGGAGTTCTTCAATTAAAGAGGCTAGAGTCCCTGCCTCACCAGTTCTCTTTCTCTCTCTCTCTCTCATAAAAAAAAAAAAAGAGGCCAGTTTGTTGGGCTTGCCTCAAAAAAAAAAAAAAAAAAAAAAAAGTTAATGGCTTGAAAATAAAACTGGAATCTTCCATTTTGACTAATAACATATAACTAATAATTTCATCTCATATAATATCGTACCATAATTCTATTAATAGATAAGGAAATAAAGCAGTTAGTATATTCTTTCTTTGCCTTACTTAATTTTTATACTTGTCCAACTAAGGCCATATTTTAAAACTTACTGGATAATGTCTATTAAAAACCATATTAAAAATAACATGATTCTGGACTATATTAATAGATAATAATAACTTACCAAAAAAAAAAGACTGGAAACCTTGGGGAGGTTTAAAAATACTGATGAGAATTCAATTAAAACCAAACATACAGATTGAATTCCCTCAAGCTTGTTTGCTTTCTCAACTAAATTCCTTGCAATTGTAGTCATGTCAGGAATTTTCTGGGTTATACTTAAGGCTATAATATAAAATCACACATATAAATGATTACTCATGTAACTCAGTTAAAGTAATTTGGCATATAGGTTTCAAATATGTTTAATTATTATTTTTAATACCTTTTATTTGATAATTACAGTGTTGGAAATATTTAGCTAGATAACTTAGTCATTTATATTGTAGAGAACAGGTCCACAAAAGTGAACTGTTATAACTACTGTTACTGTGCAGAGAGATGTTGGTTTGTGTTTATCTGAGCTTTCTCTCCCCCCAGAGGAACATCGCAGACTGTGTGTGGATGGACTTCCAATGGGCGGGGTTCCAGGAAGTGCTGGCTCCAGACCAGGAGGCACTGGGGGGAATGGCTTCATCCCAAATGGCAATGGCAATGGCTATGGTCCAGGAGGGACAGGCTTCCTTCCCATTCCTGGAGGCAATGGCTTTTCTCCAGGCGTCGGTGGAGGTGGAGTGGGGGCCGGGGGACAAGGGCCCATCATCACTGGGCTGAGTAAGTGACGCCATCATCTCTTGACCCTTGAGTTCTTAGTGTTGCTATAATATGTAACATGCAGTTTCTATTTTTTTTTAAAAGTAGTGTGTGTATGTGTGTGTGTGTGCACATGCACTGTGTGTTTATAAAACTACTTCAAGGTATAAAATATAGTAATACTAAGCGTAAGAAAATGAGGCAGGAAAATACCTGTTCTATCCCCATTTTTTTTAATGGGGACAAAAAAATATATGATATATGTTGTGTGAAAATGCAAAGCAATTCCATGAGCACTCCAGTCCATATGATACCATCAAAAAGCTCCTTATTGATTTCAGTGTAGCTCGGCTAGCTTGTTTCAGGTGCCCTAGTCATGTCTCAACCAAGCAAACCATTCTGGGTGTCCATCTAAATATTGTAATGCAGGTTTTTCTTTTCCTCACTCTGTTCTTTTTTTAATTTTAATTTTTATTTTTATTGCTTAAGTAATAGAGAAGCTGCAGCTTCAACCCAGAAAGAGCAGCCAGACCCTGGACATTTAAGCATGCTCTTGCAAAGGTTCGCCCCAGTTGACGACGCTGCCCAGTGACCTGCAGGGCCATGTTTATTCTTGCTTTGGAACACTGCCTGTTTACTATGTCTAGATATACATCAAGTTACAGAAAACGGGGCGGGGGGGAGTTAATGTGTGGTAGAACATTCCTGAAATTTTAAAAAGGCATTGTCGACCAAGTTTCCAGATGTGTAACATAGCAAAGGCAACTTGTAGCCATGTGTCTCCAATACAGTTTTTAAAATCTTCTATTTTAAAATATAATAAAGCAGGGAGGTGATAGGATGAATATCAACAACATACAATGATATATAGTGGACCAAAAGTCATAATAAAACTCATAACTTTGCATGTTATCCAAAACTTGAATAAAATTATTAAAAACTAAATAGAAGAAAGTTTCAACCTCACCCAAAATGTAATATGGAAGAGTGTGGGCTTCTAATATATCCTTGATCAAGTCAACATGACGAAGATAATACATGTTATAATAATTAAATATGACCTTTGTTTTAATTTTTCCATAGCAATTCTGAACCAGACAATAGACATCTGTAAGCATCATGCTAATCTTTGTTTAAATGGACGCTGCATACCTACTGTGTCTAGCTACCGATGTGAATGCAACATGGGCTATAAGCAGGATGCCAATGGAGATTGTATAGGTAAGTTCACAATTCTTAAGTCTTTCTTAGCTTTTTAATTGCTATTGGGCTATGAGAACATTTGGACTGAAGATGATTCTGAATGTGTTTCGAAATCATTCTGCCGCTTCTTTGAATATGCTGTTTGTATCCCTGGACTCAACCGTCTCACTGAGCTAAGTCACCTCAAGAATTTCACATCCTCTCGCTTCCTAAATGTGGTCTCTGTCTCTACCTTTCCCTTTCTTTTTCTTTTATTCTTAATCTGAATTAGAAATGAAAAGGTTTCTATGTGATACTGACTTTATATTCAATGCAAAGATGATTTACTGCATTCAAGATCACAATAGGCTACTAAGTCCAAATATGTAAGTACTTTGGTGTCAAACCCATTTAAGCCTATTTTTAAATTTTTATTTCTTTATCTGTGCATGGGAGGAGGGCATGCCACTATCTCTTGCTGCTGTAAATAAACAGATGTATGTGCCACTTTTCCCATTTATATTTAAGTAGATTCTGGTGAATTGAACACGGGCTACATCAGCAAGCCTTTTGGAAGTACCTTTAACCACAGAGCCATCTCCCTAGCTCCCACTTAAACTCATAAAAAAAATGGATAATCTAGTATTAACTGACTTACAGAAATGAGTAATGAAAATATATTCTACTGTTGGGAGGCTCACTACTCATCAAAGTGCTGAGAATTTACAATGGACTGCTCAGCACTAAGTGAGGCCACTCTTTTATACCAAGGCTGAGGAACCATTGTGGAGGAAGCAGAAAGAATGTAAAAGCCAAAGGAAGGAGAGGCTTACTTACAATACTGTCTCCCAGACCTAAACTGGTCTTGATATATTTTTCCATGACCTCAGAGTAGCTGGCACTGCCTACACATGACCTGCATAACAGGAGGGAAAAAACATGATGACTTCAGGATAGAAGAAACACTAGATGTTGTAGATATAGAGAAAAAGGAAAAATGAGGGAGGTGGAAGGGATTGTGATCATGGTATATTGTCTACACGTATGATGAAGGTTGTCAAGAAAATGTTTAAAAAAAGAAACTAGTAGTGAAAGTTTGAACAATTCATTCATTTAAAAGTAATTATGAGAATGTGCCTGGGTGATGAAACATATGTAAGACCTGGCGTTCATTCCTCAGCACTGCAATACACAAGTAATGAATCAATAGAATTACCCAACACACATACCCCCCCCCCCCGCAGAGAATGACTGAGGCCTTTTAGTCTCCACAATGAATACCAATATCCCCATAAGCCCACCAAAGACAATCCTCATCAGAATTAGGGCAGGGAAGAAGGGGTCTAAAAGTACAACCATTTTATAAAAAATCAATTAGTAAGCCGGGTGTGGTGGCACACATCTTTAGTCCCAGCACTCAGGAGGCAGAGGTAGGATGATCACCACGAGTTCGAGACCACCCTGAGACTACATAGTGAATTCCAGGATAGCCTGAGCTAAAAAGTGAGACCCTACCTCAAAAAACAAAAACAAAAAAATCAATTAATAATAATTTAATTTTTTTTTCTTTTGAGGCAAGCCCACAAGACTGCCCTTTCTTTTCATAAGAGGGAGCAAGAGAGAGAGAAAGAGAGAGAGGGTTGGCGTGCCAGGGCCTCCAGCCATTGTAATCGAACTCCAGATGTGTGTGCCACCTTGTGCACATGTGCATCCTTGTGTACTTGTATCACCTTGTACATCTGGCTTATGTGGGATCTGGAGAATTGAACATGGACTTCATACTTCCCAGACAAGCGCCTGAACCACTAAATCACCTCCCCAGTCCAATAAATTGTTTTAAAAGAGTTACACAAAGGCTTTTTCTTCAGACTTGTAATACTTTAGAGCAACGATTGTGTGCATATTTTATCAGAGATTGCAAAAGCGTCCTCATAGGTCAAGTCTAATTATTCCTGTTTGATCAGTAATATCTTTTAGTGCAAAAGCCTTTTATATTCTTTGATGTCTCAGAGCTGTTGGCAGAAGGCCCTGCCTGACTTTGCCTCAAGGCCTTGCCACCTCTGCTTCCTTGGTGCCAAGTTAACTGTGAGGAAGAAAGTAACGTCCTAATGCAGTTGTGCAGACAGCTGCCAGTCGGGGAGAACCTGAAAGCCCAGTGGCTTCTAGAGTTCCAGAGAGCCCCAACTTTGTTCTGGGCCACAGATGAAAAGTTTTTCAGTGAGAGAGTTGTGTGCCACTCACAAGACATTTTCTCATAAAAGTAAAGATAGGCTCAGGAGATCTGGTTACTCAAATTTTACTTTAATTGATTTTCACTACTTAACTGTGGCCTAATAGAGACAAGGAAGTCAGTGAGAGCTCTGACCCAGTAGCAGGTTCTACAGTAGTGGACTACATTGGTATTTGAGTCGAATCTGAAATTTCCCTGGTGAATTAAAGAAAAGTCAGCATTTGCAAATTTCTTCTTCCTTACTAGAGTTCTGAACCAATTGATTGATAGAACCCATTTCATATAGTTCCACAGATTTTTTTTGAATGCTACGTTTACATATATGGTCTAGGCTTCCTATTCGCACTTGCATACTTTGAATTTCTTTTATTTTTTTTTTTTAATTTTTTTTTTGGTTCATTTTTTATTTATTTATTTGAGAGCGACAGACATAGAGAGAAATACACATAGAGGGAAAGAGAGAGAATGGGCGCGCCAGGGCTTCCAGCCACTGCAAACGAACTCCAGACACGTGCACCCCCTTGTGCATCTGGCTAACGTGGGACCTGGGGAACCGAGCCTCGAACCGGGGTCCTTAGGCTTCACAGGCAAGCGCTTAACCGCTAAGCCATCTCTCCAGCCCACATACTTTGAATTTCTGAAGAACTTGGTCATGATCATTAGCTCTACTTATTTGCAAACATGAATCATTAATTCACTTGCCATTTTGGCCTCATGTCTGCCTGAACAGGCTAGCACTAGACTTAATAAGGACCTTGTTTTACCCAAGCTGATTTTTCTTCCCAGATGACACTCATGGAATATTTTCTCATTTCCATAGCCCGTGTGCCTATTGAAGAATATAGGCATGCTGGGAACTTATTTTTAGAAAATAAGCAGGAATATCAAGCTCTCAAGGTGATTTTCCAAGTTTTATTGTCTTAGTGTCTGTTTCATATTGAATTAATTTTTGTCTTATATGAAGTTTGGACTGCTCTTTTTTGCATATAAATAGGTATCAGTATTACTGGAAAGACTCTGTTTAATTGATTTTGCATTTTAATGTTTATTCTTAATGTTTGATTTATAATATATATACAATATTGCCTCTTACACACTTACTCAAACAAGATTTATCAAACTGTAATTTGATTGACTATTTCTTTATTCATTCTTACCATTCATGTCTTCCTGAATTACATGCCAATTCACAAGTAAATGAGTCCAAATGTTAACATTTTCTGTAATTTAGCCTTCATTCTAGGTTTGCATCCAGGTATACCTAATTCTCCCTTGTAAAACCTTGTACTTGGTGAACCAGTGATATAAAGATGAGCTACCATTGGAGTGGAGAGATGACTTGCCTCACAGGCATGAGGGCTTGAACAGTCTATGCTGAAACGAAACTCTGCTACTCTCTCAGTGTCTGTTTAAGTCAAACCATTGCTAAGAATTATTTTAGGGGCTGGAGATATAGCTTAGTGGTTAAGGTGTTTGCCTACGAAGCCAGATGACCTAGGTTTGATTCTCCAGGACCCATGTAAGCTAGATGCGCAAGGGGCACATACATCTGGAGTTGGTTTGCAGTGGCTGGAGGCCCTGGCATGCCCATTCTCTCTGTCTGTCTCTCTTGTATCTCTCTCTCTCTGTCTCTTTTTCTACTTGCAAATGAATAAACAATTTTTTTTTAAAAAAGAATTATTTTAACTCTGTTCACATAATTTATTCTGGGACAATAAGAAAAAATTTTTTATTGGGCATGGTAGCATACACCTTTAATCTCAGCACTCAGGAGACAGAGGCAGGAGGATCACCATGAGTTTGAGGCCACCCTGAGACTACATAAGTTAATTCCAGGTCAGCCTGGACCAGAGTGAGACCCTACCTCAAAAAAAAAACACAAAAAGAAAAACTTTCCCTTTGGTCATGAATAATCTAGAATTCTTAGAATTTTTAAAAAGCATTTTCTAAGTTGGCATATATTTTGTTAAGGACAAATCCCAGAATTTCCACAATTCCTTTACTTGTCTTGGGAGTTTAAAGTCCCATGAATGTTACTTAAAAATATTCAGACCATAACAGAAACATAGTAGTAGTTGAATATTTTTATTCCTATATGCACTACGACCTTGAAATAATGAATTGTAAGACACAAAATAATGAAGGGGCATGAGATGTATATTTCAGAAGACAGTGGTGGCCATTTGTCATTATTCTAATACCTCATATCTGGGGAATATAAAACATGATTAATAGTAAAGTGCTTCCTCATGTGCATAGGGCTAATACCCAACACTGCCAAACTAATTAATAAAAATAAGTGAAACTTTAAATCTTACCATAATCCAATTAAACAAACAACATGAAACAAATGAGGTTGAAAAGGCTCATGGAATTGTAAAGTCATTAATAACTTTTGGCAATTGGTGTCATCTCCAATGAAGAAGTAAGAATGATTATATCTTATATGTGGACTGAAGACTTAAGGTCATCTCAGAAGGTCTAGCGGATATCTATGAATTACTACTGCATGGTAAAATAGTGGGGAGTGCTGTCTTAGAAATAAACTCACAGTCTTTGGAGCAGGCTCTCATAAGGAGAGAAATGCCTCACAGCATGGCTTCCCAGTTTTCCTGAAGAGAGGAGGCTGTACCTGGTCTTTCTCATGATTGATCTTCACCTAAAGAGAGCTTTTCCCTGAGGCTTCCTCCAAGATGCCTCTGTGGTACATTTTTAATTGTTGGATGTCAATAATTTTCACACTGATAATTTAACCTGAAGGTGCTATTTCATAATAGTAATTCTACTGATTATACCAAATATGCATGCTAACACTCTAAACTCTCTCTTCCCATTCTGCTACATTCCTTTGGCTGGGTAGAACCGATGTTATCAACCCAAAGTTTCAGCGTAAGTGACTTTTAATGGGCTGGAAGGGTGCTTAGATGGATTGAAACAGCGTTTAATCTTTCTTATTCTCTATAGCTTTTTTTTTTTTTCTTTTATCCACCGTGAGGTTTTGTTTTCCTTTTCTCCCTTTACTAGAGAGAGCTTAATTGCACTCTGTTGGCAGCTTTATCTAAGTGAGGGCGGGTGCGTGTGACGGGGTGCAGCCGGGCCCGGAGCGCCTGGGACGGTGCGGTGTGTTTGTCTGTGCTCCAGTTTAGCTGAAATTGTGATGCTAATGGCTTCTGCATGTACCTGAACTGGCAAGTCATGATGCCAGCTTTTCAACTTGCCAGTGTTCATAATAATAGTGAACACTGCGAAGAAAAGGTAAATTAAACTTACATTGGCACAAATGACTTCTCTAGGAATGGCCGGCTTGATTTGTTCAATCTGTCCTTGGGTTCTGCAGTTGCTGAATCCTCCCGAGGGTTTGCATTTAATGCAGCCTTAGACCTTGAGTAAAAGGGAGCAACTTTCTCACATTTCAGATCAGAACCAGGATTCGCATAAAATTTCATTTTACGTGGAAAAAAAAAATCCTCAGTGACAATTTTAAGACCTTAAATGAAGTTAATGAACGAACTAGCTTTGTTTTAACCAGCTTGTGTTTTCTACCCCGTTATATTTGTGACCATAAAGTTAAGTCTCAGTGAATATGCCATTGTTTGTGTAGGTGAGTTCACAAAAAAGCAATTAAAAATTCCACAATCCATCTATCTCTGTCTTTAAAACGAACAGGACTCACTGACCACATGAAACGTGTATGTGTATCTTTAGAAACCATTCATTGCTCTTCTGACACTGTAGAAAGCCTCAAGCTGCTTGGAGCAGATGGCTGTAGATAAGTGTTACAGCCTATTGAACTTGGATGTTTGTTTTCAAGGCCGGCTCTCATAATCATTTGGGCATCATTCCAATTGGAAAATCATTTCCTGATTAAAGCAAATTTCCCTAGTACTTTCCAATAAGCATTGTTTTTGTAAATCTCCAAATTAGCCTCTGTATGTATTTGAAGCAAGTAATTTTCATTCATTTATAAATGCCCTCCTATTTAGACTATGACCACCGACTGGCTTTCTCTCCGGTTTGGGAGGGTTAATTGTACTCTAAACAAACATCTCCGCAAATGGAATGAAGTCTGTAATGGTTTCTTTTGCTGTTCACAGATGTTGATGAATGCACATCGAATCCCTGCACTAATGGAGATTGTGTTAACACACCTGGATCCTATTACTGTAAATGTCATTCTGGATTTCAGAGGACTCCAACCAAGCAAGCATGCATTGGTAAGGCAGTGTTTCTTCACATCAGAAAATGTTCCCTGAAATATTGTGACTAAAATTCTCAAGGCTAAAGGAAAGTTACTGAAATAAGATACAAGCGACATGAGTTCTATTTCAACTGTTACAGATTTGTTTCATAATATCTTTGGATCTACTTTCTTTAAACACAAACAGCATTTGCATGTATAATCATGGCTTCAGAAGAAAAAAAAAAATAACTTGTCTGTTTTCTTTCCCTACAACACAGCTTCCTTTCTCCAAGTTAACATCTGCATTACCCTTCTCTGGTTAAGTGAGCCTGAGCTTTGTAGTCATTTTCAACTTCTGGTTTCTTTGAACCCCACACAGCCCAACACCCAGTAAAGCCTCGTCTGCATTCAGTTTAATTGTGACATCCACCACCATCATCCAACTCTACCTCACCACTGATTCATCTCAGGATCTTGTACCACATGACTCTGCTTGTCTTTGTCATTTCTGTTCATCTGTGTGTAGTTGCTTAAATTGACTTTCTCTAGTAGTTTTCATCACAGTTCTCTGAAGCCAGAAGGTTCACTTACCCAACTCTAATTCTGCCGTTGAAGGTCTTCACCCTGTATGTCAGAAACAGCTGTACCTGCGATTCCAGCTCTCTACCTTCTCTCACTTCACACCCCATTTCCTTTCTTCCTTCTTTCCCTCTGCTTCCAGTATATGGCCAGTAAAGTTGCTTCCTCTTCCAATCTAATAAAAAAAAAAAAAATGGTGAAAAAATACAAATTTTGCTGAATCAACATAATCTTGTATCCTACACATTAAAATAAACTGAATATTTTACATTACACCTACCTTTCTGTGTTTATTTCAAAAGACTAATGTTCACCCATCTTTAATCTGTGCAGATATTGATGAGTGCATTCAGAACGGGGTTCTTTGTAAACATGGTCGGTGTGTGAACACAGATGGAAGTTTCCAGTGCATTTGCAATGCTGGCTTTGAATTAACTACAGATGGAAAGAACTGTGTTGGTATGGAAATCTTTTCTTCTCTTGAAAAAGAATTTTAGAGGATGTACAGTTTTATTTAGAACCATCTATACTATTTCCATGAAATCTTCCACACCTAATTTGTGAGAGTTCTTTTGAAAACTGAAAATAAATTAAAATACAAATATTTAACCTAAGACTATTAAAGCAAAGAGAGGGAATTTTTTGTTTAGAAATATTTGTTTCAAAAGTGAAAAACAACTTCTGGATATTTCCTATAGGATATATATTTAATTGTAAGTAGCAGTTATTTTTCATTCATTTAAATAACGTAGCACATCCTATATTAAAAAAAAAAAAAAAAAAAAACTTAAGATGCTGGGGTTGCAACACAACCAACATAGAGGTTTTTCCTCCTCCCCAGTTCAGGGAAATGTAGCAGTGTTCAACATCATGTTATTTTGCTGATGTGTGGCTGTGCAGTACACGCTAACAGACATATTCTACTCACACACTAGCATGACGGATCTCATTCCCTAAGGACGATCCAAAAGTTCACATGCAGTAATGTGTACCATTGTTTATTCGCTCATAGAAAAAAACACCACTGAAATCCTGTTACTTTTCTTTGGTGAAATAAAACACTATGGTTTATGTGGTTTTAATAGCAGCTACGCATCAGATTTATCCTTTGGCTTTAAGTAATTTTATAGTAAACGTTCTCCCCATTCTCCACATTCTTTTCTCTCATGCCATTGCTGTTATTTTTAACAAGGAACGAAAGAGATATGAGCACATAGTTACGTGTGTGGTAGCATTTGACTGGAGATGATAGGAAAGAGAATTGGTTTCCCAGAGGCCAGTAGTCAAAGTCATTCATGATCTCTTCTTTGGCAGACCACGATGAATGTACAACTACCAACATGTGTTTGAATGGGATGTGCATCAACGAAGATGGCAGCTTTAAGTGCATCTGCAAGCCGGGGTTTGTCCTGGCTCCTAACGGACGGTACTGCACTGGTATGTATGGCTTGCGATTAGAAAGCCACCATGATTAGAAGCATCCTTTGTTGTGTGTGGACCATGCAAGAATGACTGTAGTTCCTTCAAGCAGATTTCATGAAGAAATGTGATTTGTTGGGCTGAAGAGACGGCTCAGCAGGCTTGCAAAGCCTGATAGCCTGGGTTCAGTTCCCTAGTATCCACAGAAAGCCAGGTGCACAAAGTGATATATGAGTCTGGAGTCTGTTTGCAGTGACATGAGGCCATGCCGTGCCTATTCTCTCTCCCTTTCTCATGTTCTCGCTCCTCTCTCTTTTGATCTCTCCCCTTGCAAATACATAAAACCATTTTTAAAGTTCTAAAACATTCTAAACAGATATCTAAAGCTTCCTAGAAAGCATATGCTACGGTCTACGGAGCAATGTTTTAGAAAAGTAATAATGATACAGGCAAAGTGATACAGGAAAAATTAAAGGAATGACAGATTGGCTTTAGCAAGACAAAAGTAGACTATAGAAGTGAGTTCTTCCTTCCCTTTTGTTAAGTAAAAACTGTGTAAGGTAACCAGTTGTTTAAAATATTTTATGTATGGGGGGCATGAAGGAAAGGGAGAGAGAGAATGGGTGTACCAGGGCCTCCTGCCTTGCAAACAAACTCAGCGCTTCTGACTTTACATGGGCGCTAGGGAATCAAACCCAGGCTGCTAGCCTTTGCAAGCAAGAGCCTTTATCTACTGAGCCATCTCCGCCCCAAGGCTGCTATTTTTAATGCATTCTCAGGATTAACTTTTCTAATGTCATTATTCAGGGGCCCAGGATCACATCTTTTCCATGCAGCTAATCTACATCTTATTTGTAATCATGTCATTAGGCAAAAATGTGACTTGGAGTAATTGGAGACATAATTTGAATGTTTTCTTGGTGATTTGGTTGATGAAACCATTTTGTAAGGCCAAGTAATGGTTGTAGTTTTAGGAAGTAAGTTAGAGGCTTAACTTTATTATTACTGGAAACAAACAAGACCATGTTTCTCCACAAAAATGAAATGTATTAAGAGGGAAGGCATTTTGCAGTTTCTACTTTGAAGTAAGAAGGTTTTTTTTGTTTGTTTGTTTGTTTTAATTTCAGTGTTCCTCCTTTTGGACAAAATTACTTGTCATGCTTCTGCTTTCCATTGTACAAAACTTATCTAAATTAAAAAGAAAAAAATGTTACCAATCTCTACAATTCAATGAAATTTCTGGGGCAGTAGAGAGAGAAATGTGGGCTGACTTCTATGTTTCTGAACATTATGTAGCTTTTTGACTCACCCAGAGAATGGAGCTAGTAATACAAGATTAAGTGGAAATACCATAGCTTTGGAATGTCATCTCCAGGTTAACTGACTTAGATTTTACACAGAATATGAGATTGTCATTTTTCTGTGCTGTGTAGCATTCCATGACATTATAGAACTTTATGTCAACATTTCTTAACAAACATAAGGCTGGAGAGATGGCTTGGTGGTTAAGGTGCTTGCCTGTGAAACCTAAGGACCTAGGTACGATTCTCCAGGTCCTACATAAGCCAGATGCATATGGTTGTGCATGCATCTGGAGTTCATTTGCAGTGGCTAGAGGCCCTGACATGCCCATTCTCTCTCCCTCCCTCCCCCCCCTCTCTCTCTCGTCTTTCTCATTCTGTCTCAAATAAATAAAAATAAATCTTTTAAGAAAAGAAACTTAAATATAAATATAAATTAAATTCAAGGGGATTGATAATTACGAGAATATCTCAAATTATTTATTACTATGAAAGGCTCAGATAAATATCAAAATAGCATCTACTTCTAGTTAAAATCTACTTCTAGAAACAAAATCGCCAAAACATGCCACTACAGATTTTTAAAGAGTTATTTCCCTTGAATTAGCTGTTGTTAGTATGAAACTATATTGTCAAATGGAGTCACGAGGATCTTTTTGCTTCAATGTGTAATGCAACTCTTACTCAGCCTTTCTGAAAATGTGTTTGAGATGTATGCATTCACGTGGAACGTCTGTTACCACATGAGTGTGCTCTTCTGCAAGACATGAAATGAGAAGGTTGGCAGAGCAGAGCAGTGTAGCCAGCCATCCTTCACTCCGTAATGGCCAGATTTCTATCACCCTCTGGGCAGATGTTGATGAATGCCAGACCCCAGGAATCTGCATGAATGGACACTGCATCAACAACGAAGGATCCTTCCGCTGTGACTGTCCCCCGGGCCTGGCGGTGGGTGTGGATGGACGTGTATGTGTGGGTAAGTAAAACATCCGATAATGACCCTACTGTCCAAAGTGATCTTTGAATACATGGACAGAGAGATATTTTCCCAAAGGATTAATATCCATACATAAACCTACCGTAACATGAATAAACATATAAAATGAATAAAGATTGAAAGCATGTAGTATTGTGTATGACACCCTTCATAGGAAATGCCCAGAACAGGCGGGTTTGTAACCTGCGTGGTTGCTGAGGCCAGGGAAGGCAGGGTGTCGGGAGAGGGAGGCGGGAGCTGAAGGACATTTTTGAGATGAGGAAAGTGTTCTAAAACTAAGCGGATCTGTAAATAGACTAAAAAGTTTTAATTGTAGACTTGAAATGGGCAAATCCTGTAATATGTAAATAATATCTTAATAAAACTGTTCCATAAAAACATGGTCTCCCGTAAAAGGCTCTAATGAAGTGCAAGGGGAAAGTCCTAGAAGAAAGGGACCTTATACAAGCTTCCTCAGTAATGCCAACTAACTGAATTCTAAATTCAATATATTTTAGTTTTGTCAGGACTACTAAATAGGACATGCAAATAGGGATAATAGTTATTTTATAATAAAACTTTTGTTTTTTTCTCAAATAAAACCTGAGATGTGAATAATTTATACCATGGAAGTTGGACTTATATCAAAAGCTTAGAATTTTATTTTAGTTTTGTTTTTCTATCACCATTCAACTTACTACAGAAGAAAAGAGAATGACCAAGAATATATATTTTATTCTAAGCCATTCAGAATTCCTTTTAGATATAGGAATTCTGTCAAATGGATCCCATGAAAATGAATCAGTTATCAGGTGTCCGTTCACAAATGGCCAGCAGAATATTTGAAATATCATGGGTATTTTAAACCCAAATCATATGCTGTAGTGATAATGAGGGCTGAGTGACTCGTAAAAACACATTAATACAGTTTTTCTCTACAGATCATGAAAGCAATCTGTATATCATCTGATGTTCAGGTTGTACAGTTAAACAGAAAAACTGATTTGAAAAATGATATTTGAGAGAGCTAAAATTCTTAGGCATAATTGACTTAAACCTCTGCAAATCAGAATGCTTGGATGCCAAAGATGGGCAAAGGGACGAAGAAGGACCAGCAGATGGAAACAGTCTGTTCACTCAAGTCCAATCCAGATTTAATTCAGCCTACAGTTTGTCAACACTTTGTGCAGGAAAATTTCAAATATAGCAACTACAAAAATAACTTCCTGCCGAGAGAGACAAAACATTTTCAGTTACCTTAAATATTTTGTTGCTGTTTTGCCCTCAATGTTTAATGTAAAGCCAGTGTGGGAGTTAGATGTTACTGCTTCCAAGCAACCACCATGTGGGTGTTGCTTATGAGTTCCATGTTCAGAGGCAGCTTGCTCTCTTGTCCACATTCGAGAAATGCCATCAGAAACTATGGGAAAGCTCTTCTTAATTTTTTGTGGTTGTGCTATTTTCAGTGTTTTAAAAAAAGACACCATTTGTTTGGGGTGTAAAATTATGCATTGCTGGTCCCATTATATTGTAGTTTTCCTGAGTCTCTGGTCTTTGGTGTCACTTTTGAGATTACATTAGAAATAAATCACCACTTTAGTCATTTAAGTTAGATCTTTAATTTTAGTTATTTTTTTTTTACTTTTGTTTTTTGTTTCCCTTGGTATTGTGGCAACTTTTTTTTTAAACTTTCAAACAAATTAAACTACAGTGTTGATTCCTATGTTGACCCGATTAGTTGACGAGCACGGTGTGAAGAAAAGACAGCATGTCCGTGTCGTTCTCATTCTTTGAAGTTTAAATCTCAGATACATTCACAAGGCACACAGAGGATCCTGAAGAAAACTCGAGTCACTCTATAGCTTTACTGAGTATATGTCGGTTACAAATTCCAGGAGAACATTATGTAATGAAAATATGAATTTAAATTAAGATGTCCACATCATATGGTAATTAATACTCCAAACAGTTTTAATTTACCGTTTCCCACCTGAGTCCAGATTCTCAGTGTTTGCAGCTCTGTGGAGAAGAAGAAGCTGGAGGGGAAAGAAGAGGAGTTTGTATGTTATTGACAGTGGCCCGGGGTGGCTTTGAGATTCTCAGGATTAGTAGATCATGCCTTCCTGTGTGTCTACCACAAAGGATCCTGTCTTCATGATAAACATTCCATGGGCACACCACCCTCTGCTCTGCCCATTGTGATTGGTTCACATCATCCCACCACATCCCACTGTGGACATCACAGCTCTGGCCTTGGCTGTTAGTCTTCCCATGTAGGATGGGCTCAGAGCTGCTGCTAGGGATCCACAGGACTCTTCGCTTGACCACATGCAAGGAGAGAAGCATCTCAACTCATAACTGAGGTTTTGTCCCCTACCCCCCAAAAAACTACTCCTCCTCTCAGACACACACACACACACACACACACACACACACCCATCCATCCGTCCTAAATATTAGGGCCATACTAAGGATTAGTCCTTACATTTGAATACCTTCACAGCGGGATCTCAAATTTTGTCTTGTTATTGAAAAAGGATTTTAGGTTTTGTGTTCTTTTTAGCTTGCTTTAAATTATCTTAAGAACATTTAATCATGTTTGCAAACAACAGCATTTTGGCAGCTAAAAAGTTCATTTTCTTTTCTTTATCCTAGTCCTGCTAGTAAGTAGTTGTATAATCTTAAGCAAGATAAGTTTCCTAAAACTCCTTCCTTCACTGTGTTGCTGATTAAATATGGAAAATAGTGGAAACTTTATCAATATAAAGCACTAAATAGTGCCTGCCCCATAACAAATGCTCTGTCAGTAAACCATCGCTACATTTTATTCAACTGGCATTGTGACTTCATATCCAGTGCACCATCTTAAGATAGGTTGCGGAGCTGCCCCAGAGGGTGAGAGTGCTTGCTGCCAGCGTGGGGTCTGGAAAGGTCTGACGAGGTCTGAATTAGGTTCCCCAGGACCCACATAAACAGCTGGGCATGACCACGCATGTCTGTAGTCCCATTCCTGCCAGAGCAGAAACGAGAATCTCTGTGTCTCACAAAAACCACAGCAGAGCTAGCTCTAAGAAAACACATGGACAAGCAGGCAATAGAGGGCACTCGGTGTTCTTTCCGTGTGTGTGTGTGTGTGTGTGTGTGTGTGAGAGAGAGAGAGAGAGAGAATGCCCAATTTAGGAAAGCTGATACTAAATGAACAATAAGAAAACAAAATTTCCATTTGGCATCCATACATGTTTTAGTGAAGTATAAAATTTGCTAATAAAAATGGAGAAATGCTAAAAAGCATCTCATTTTTTTTTAAGAAAGCAAAGAATGCTGAAACTTGATGACATGTAAAAAATACACCACCGCTGTGGTCCACTTCCCCAGCACAGCACTCCTGCGAGCCCATCTGACGCGGAGGCAGCGGGCGGGGCTTTCCTTCATTGCTTAGCTGTGTTCGGTAGTACGTGATATGAGCTAGAGCTCTTGTTTGGGATTTTTGAACAGGGAATGGTCAACTGTCCTCATGAAAGATAAAATATTCCATTTTTGGAGTATTTTCTAACTGTCTTTAGCAGTGCACTCAATACATTAAAAAACGTACTCACTTATTCTATAAACTCTACTTAAAGGGCAAGAAGAGCGTTCAGTAACTTATTTAATATGCTCAAATGCAGATCTGCACTAAGGACAAGTTATGTCCCTAAAACCCTCATAATGAATTATATATAGCATGTGTGTGTGCATGCACGCACGCATGTATGTGTGTGTGTCCGTGTGTATGTGTACACCTTTGGCATTAGCTATTGTGAGCAGCTTAGTAAACCTGTAACGCAAACCTGTGCGGAATTTTCTTACACATCCAAAATGCCCTGTAAGCTTTTTATCCACTTGCTTCTAAACACTGAGTGTTATACACATTCCTGACTTACAAACACAGTATTAACTTTAAAACCGTTTCCTGATTCCTTCCAAGGTAATTGATAATGTCGAAAGCACTCACAAAAGCCATGTTGGAACTCACGGATTACATTTGTGTGAATTCTTCTTTGAGTAGGGCCCTGTGTTGTCTGCAGCCAAGTGAACTCCACTGGCCTCAGCCACCGCGGGAGCATGAGCCATTTATGATCTGACTACTCAGGGTTCGGGGTGGCAGATCTCATGTCTGTACTCCGTGTGAATAGACAAATATCTCTCATTCTTCAATGTAGCCAGAAATCTAATTTCTTTCATGTGAAACTATCTCAGAGCATTCAGCGACCCATTTCACTTTTACAAACAGGTACAATTATTTCCAAGTTGTGAAAAATTGTAGATGTTTGTAGCGGGATTTGTCATTCATGAGATTACCATGTCAGTATCCTGTTTAGAAACTGTACTAGCTCTGGCCTTTCTAGTTATTTAGTTTTGTAAAAGTTTTTCATTTTCTGCCTTGTAAAGAGGCATATTTCATAAGGAAAAAAAAAAATGAGAGACCCACACAGGGTGACGCTCCTTGGGGTATGACTTTAGAGTGGAAAACGGAAGCTGCAGGCCTGCGCGGAATCCTCTAGGGCATGGGAGACTCTGTTACTTACTGTGAGCTCTTCTCACAGGCTTCCTTGTTTCTAAGCTGTGGCACTGGCCGCTGTCCTCTAGGGTTGACGACTTACTGTTCCCTGCGTGTCTGCAGAGCTACTCCGTGCAATGCCAGGGACGCTGGTGGCAGCTGTTCTTTTTAATCACTGGATTGTTTGAGCCTCTGAGAGTAAAACACAGCCAGCAGTAGAATCCTGAGCAATGCAAAGGACGTCCTCCTACTTCAATAAGTCAAAGCAGGGCTGGAGAGATGGCTTAGCAGTTAAGCGCTTGCCTGTGAAGCCTAAGGACCCCAGTTCGAGGCTCGGTTCCCCAGGTCCCACGTTAGCCAGATGCACAAGGGGGCACACGCGTCTGGAGTTCATTTGCAGAGGCTGGAAGCCCTAGCGCGCCCATTCTCTCTCTCTCCCTCTATCTGTCTTTCTCTCTGTGTCTGTCGCTTTCAAATAAATAAATAAATAATTTTAAAAAAGTAACTCAAAGCAAGAGGTCTCCTGGCCAAGCAGTGGCTTTACCTCCAGGTGGGTTAGCTTCACTGAACTTTGAGAGCTTCTCGGATAAAAGCAACAGTTAGGGGCCGGAGAGATGGATCAGTGGTTAAGCACTCGCCTGTGAAGCCTAAGGACCCTGGTTCAAGGCTCAGTTCCCCAGGTCCCACGTTAGCCAGATGCACAAGGGGGCGCACGCGTCTGGAGTTCATTTGCGGTGGCTGGAAGCCCTGGCGCGCCCATTCTTTCTCTCTCTCTCTCTCTCTTACTCTTTCTTTTTTTTTTTGTTCATTATTTATTTATTTATTTGAGAGTGACAGACAGAGAGAAAGACAGATAGAGGGAGAGAGAGAGAATGGGCGCGCCAGGGCTTCCAGCCCCTGCAAACGAACTCCAGACGCGTGTGCCCCCTTGTGCATCTGGCTAACGTGGGACCTGGGGAACCGAGCCTCGAAGCGGGGTCCTTAGGCTTCACAGGCAAGCGCTTAACCACTAAGCCATCTCTCCAGCCCTCTTACTCTTTCTTTCTCTGTCACTCTCAAATAAATTTTTTAAATTTTTTTTAAAAAGCAATAGTTAAGTGCCAACCTGAATCTAGGACAGTCAGTGATTTCAGCTCAAAGTGGTGTTTGTAACTATGGGCACATCCTTAAGCCATGAAAGACCTGTGTGTATAAAAGAGAGAATGGATGTGTGTATGGTATACAAAAATCAAGGGGAAAAAAAAAAAACAAGTATGATGTGTATTCAGCCATCCCTTTAAGCTACAAGTGTTTGTCCGTTTCTTAATAGTATTAGATACTAAAGATGCAAAATAAGAGAAAATGGCAGATGCCCTCTGGAAGCTTCCAAGTCAGTGACCTCTTAGGAACTTTCTGTTTTTGAGTCTCTTGGTCTCTCACTGTCTTGTCCCTGTGCTTTGATTTCCATTAGACACTCACATGCGCAGTACCTGCTATGGCGGAATCAAGAAGGGAGTGTGCGTGCGTCCTTTCCCAGGCGCTGTGACCAAGTCTGAATGCTGCTGTGCCAATCCAGACTATGGCTTTGGGGAGCCCTGCCAGCCATGCCCTGCTAAAAGTTCAGGTAATCCTGCACGCCACCCTCACGCCTGATGGGAATGAAGAAGTGCGTCATTAGAATCGGGCCAGTGGTGCTCTCAGCTGTGCAGTGTTTGGCCATTGTCTGACTGAGGAAGAAAACGCCAGTTCTGTTGCAATGTGAGACAGGCAATGACGAGGCGTGAGCCAGAGAGAATGTGGTCAGAGGTTCACTTGCTGATAGGATGGTCACGTGGGTAACTGAATATGTTAACTCAGTTTCCTTGATCTGTGATGATATTGTGAATATCCATTGCTTAACATTTTGATTTGCAGCTTTCAGGGTTACAAAGGCTAAACAACCCATTCCTTTTTCTTTTCATTTTTATTGATTTAATTTAGTATCCTGACACCATATGGTTCCAAGTACAAGGCCTCTTGGTAGTTATGTAGCTAGATGGGTCAAGTTGACTTTTTTGTTCATACTTTCAGTAAACTTCTGTTGAATATAACTACAGTGGAGGTTCAGAAATAAATATAATCTCTGGCTTGTTTGTGTTGTTTTTTTCTCCCTTAAAGTTGGAAATACTTGAAAATAGGGGCAGACAAACATAAATTACAATTTAGTGTGATTGGTGTCTTAAAAAGGACATAAACAGTGAACAAGGAGAGCACAAAGAAAGGCGCGGTGAGTTGCCTGGGGCTGCAGGGAGAGAGTCCAGAGAAAGGGGCGCATTCAGTTAGGTCTTGGGAAAAGAAGGAGAACTTTCCCGTGGAGGATGGAGAACACCCTTCCCACAAAGTCCGTAGTTTGTCATTCTATGACAGGTCCTATGTAGATTATTCCAACTTCCAAACAACTGTTTGATGCAGCTAGAATTAACTGAATATGATATTTTTAAAAATGTAATGAAAAGGCTACATCACTAAAATATACTAAACTGCACATTAAGTCACAAGTGCAAAAATTGACATAAGACAAGGTGTAACTAAGTGAACCAGCATGATAAATCCAGAATCAGAAGTGAATGCAAATGGGAATGCAGGATGTGAAAATCAAACATTTAAATCAGTGAAGAAAAAGTGAGCTAAGTAGTGAATAGTGTAGTTAACTGTTGGATAAACTAGTTTGTTTCCAACATTAAGCCTTAAAAAAATTAATTTTGGCCAGGCATGGTGGCACATGCCTTTAATCCCAGCATGCAGGAGGCATAGGTAGGAGGATCGCCATAAGTTCAAGGCCATCCTAAGACTACATAGTGAATTCCAGGTCAGCCTGAGCTAGAATGAAACCCTACCTCGGGAAAAAATAATAATAATTTTTATATGAAAGTTATCATTCTTCAATATTCTGTAATAGTGAGAGACACAAATGACAAAAGATTTGTGTAAAATGGAAAAAAACAGTTTCCTATTTGTTTCTTTAATCATCAAGAAATACAGTTGATAAAATCATCAAGAAATACAGTTAATAATCAGTAAGGAAAGTTAAAACCTTCTGTAACAAGTAGTGCAATATACTCAGTTCACAAAGTAGAAATGCAAACAGTACATTTCCATACAACATGGTGCCCATTATTATTAAAAAGTAGATTAAATGGAGTGCCTTTTTACCAGATTGGTAAATTTTTAGACAATCTTTTTTTTCTTCTTCCAGTGATAGTGAGGGTTTTAAGATGGATTCTCTCTTATGCTGTTGGTGGCTGGGTAACCCGGGAACAGCAAAGGACTGTCAGGCTCAGAAGAACCATATATTTTGAAAAGTTTTACTTCCAAGAGAGTCTCTGAGTAGCATCATTAAACTTCTACTTCTCAGGGTTTCTCACAGTTGCAAACCCAGCATCATCAGGAAGAGACTGACTGAATAGTGCGGTCATCCCATAATTAACAATAAATACTAAATATTCTTGTAAATGGAACATTGGCGTGACATGTCTATGGTAGAGCACCCAGATAGAATGCTTCTCCCCTCACCTCAGTCACTTTGAACCAGTTACTGTACTTTCTGTGTCCCAGTTTTTTTTTCCCTTGTAAGAGAAAGAAAATAATAGTATCTAGTTGACGGCATTAGGATGATTAAATCTATTTTTAGATGTAAAACAGTAAAAAACTATCAGGCACCCAGTTGGTACTACTATATAAACTTGGACCTTTGTCATCCCATAATTGAGGAAAAATGAAAAGTGAAAAAGCTATGTATATAATGTATCTTAGATATTAATTTATATATGCAAAAATATTTAAAACATTTGTCAATATATTAATATTATTCATAATGATGATTGCAGTTGATTTTACTTGTTATACTTACCAATGTGGCTTTAGAAATCTTCCAAAAATTATGTACTAAAAATGGTGGATCTTTCGCAGTTTTAAAACTAGTGCACATAATTCTTCTAAAAGGTAGTTTTGAAGTTATGGAGATGACATGTATGTCAAATATACATCAATTTGTAATTTTCTATTCACTTTTATCACACAGCTGAATTCCATGGCCTTTGCAGTAGTGGAGTAGGGATCACTGTGGATGGCAGAGGTAATTCTGT
Organism: Jaculus jaculus; assembly: GCF_020740685.1. NCBI lineage: Eukaryota > Metazoa > Chordata > Mammalia > Rodentia > Dipodidae > Jaculus > Jaculus jaculus. The sequence continues at coordinate 52,007,607 of NC_059115.1, forward strand.
TCAACTGTTAGTCTTAAAGTAATGATATATATTTGTCTAGCTTTCTCATTGTACTGTGACTGATTATATTTACTATGAAAATGCACTAATATGAAATGTAAGTTAATTATCTTCTAGGGATATTGTTATGAGCTGGATGATTTTAAGAGATTTTTTTCCTACTTAACCACTCTTCATCTTGGATGAATATTTATTAAATGTGCTTTGTTGAAAATGTCACAAACCACACCTATTATTTTGTGGGCATAGTTGCTTAAGAGAACACTACAGTGAGTCAAGTTAAAGAGAAAAGATGAAATAGTTGTGCCGATAACATTAGAAAAATACTTGTCTTGAAAGAATACATTATATGGATCAAGCAAGATATAAACATCTCAAAATAATTTAGGACTGTTTATGCTTAAGGATACCAAAATGTTTCTATACAACTACAGAAGTAAAATTTATTCAGATCCTCTTATTGTTAAGCTTAGTTTGTTATGTTTAACAAACTCCAGTACAGAATCTTGAGCCTTTTAAATTTAAATTTAAATCCAAATTTAAATTCTTTTCTTATTTCAGTACACTTGTAGGTTGATTTGTGTTTTAAATAAAACCTGGAGTGACGTTCGTCTTCATTTTACATGTATATTCTGTGTTCATCTGTAAGAACACATAAGATAAATTATGCTTTGATTGGCAGTATTGGTTGGTCAGTCTCAAATGAGCATCTGAACCAGGGAAAAGAAGCAGATTTTTTACAAGGTTGTTTTCCCCAAAAAATATAAAATAAAAAGTCCGACATTTCTAGAATATATAAATTCTTTCCATTTTTTTCTTCCAGCTCTCATCTTCCCTAGGCTTGCCTTGAACTCCTGGTTCTTTTGCCTCTACTCAGGTGCTGGGATTCGAAACATGTGCCACCACACCCAGCAACCTTTCCAGTTCTTGTGAACAGTAGCCATCAAAATAGGGCTTAGATTTTGGCAACAAAATTTGATTTTTAAGCCGGGCGTGGTGGCGCATGCCTTTAATCCGAGCACTCAGGAGGCAGAGGTAGGAGGATCGCTGAGAGTTCAAGGCCACCCTGAGAATACATAGTGAATTCCAGGTCAGCCTGAGCTACAGTGAGAGACCCTACCTTAGAAAAAAAAAAATTGATTTTTGAGGCTACTTTTATTTTTTTAATTTCCTATTAATATGGCCTCCCCAACAGAGGCCTCTGACTGTTGGGAATGATGTGTTTGCTTCACTGGAGCTCAGGCGTCACTCCCCATGGTGACAAGAAGCAGTAGTCATGTGCAGGGCTTGTAAAGCAACGTCCTGAAGCAGCCATGTCCGAGTCATGTCTTCCTTCCAGCTCATCAACACTGAGAAACACTAACTAACGTATCCTGTTACTTAGTTCATACTTAGTTATATGATAATAAAGCAAAAATGTCCTGTGCCCTAACAGACCATGAAATTATATGGGCCAATCTAGTAAATCTCTTCGCTTTTAATTAGATCACTATAATGACTATTGAATTGAGTTTTCCTTTGGATTTGGGGCCAACAGCCTATAAAACTTCTTTATTAATTTTGTCATAAATACAGACATATTACATGATTTAATTCTTGGAGTTTCTGCCAGCTCTTTTCATTTTTCTCTTGATTTAACAGTGTGAAGGGTCCTTGATCCCTCTATTTTATTTTATTTCCTTTTCATGTCTAAAAGGCACACAATTGAGTTTTCAAAGTTAGACATTCCATATGTTGAGTGTTTTTTATTACAAAAGATCTGCATATATCCATGAGAAATAAAAATCAAACCTGCTATATTCAATGCAGATATCAATGAGTGTGCTTTGGATCCTGATATTTGTGCCAATGGAATCTGTGAAAACTTGCGAGGCAGTTACCGATGTAATTGCAACAGCGGCTATGAACCAGATGCCTCTGGAAGAAACTGCATTGGTAAGTTACTTGTTATATGTGTACTAAGCCTTTCATGAATTCTAATCCCATGGAGGGGAGGAGAAATAAAAACAAACAACTAGGGCTGGAAAGATGGCTTTGCAGTTAAGGTGCTTGCCTACAAAGCCAAAGGACCCAGGTTCAATTCCCCAGGTGGCACATGCATCTGGAGCTCATGTACAGTAGTTAGAGGTCCTGGTGTACCCATTCTCTCTCTTTCTGCCCCATTTTCTTTCTCTCTCTCTCTTCCTCTTTCTCTAATAAATAAAAAAATAAACAACTAAAACCAGGAGTCCTATAGTTTCTTTTTTTACCTTGTACTAATTATACATTGGTATAAAACAATGGACTCAAACAAGTTTCCCAACACAGCATCAAAACTCTTAGAGGTATAGACTATTTAAAATATTATTTTGCCAATAGAATGAATACAGTATTGAATTCTTGATGCTTCTCAGTGTATATCGTAATATACACAGAGAGCTGCTGGCACTATGAGCGATAGAGAGTCATGAAAATAAAATGCTGCAGGTTGAAATAACTTTATAAAGAAATAACTAGTGTGACGACATATGCGCACCCGATAACTCAAATAAGCTTTTAACTTAGAGAACATGAAAAATCTCAAGTATGTAATTGATACTGAGACAGGGGGAAGAGAAGAGGAGGAGGTTCCAGCCTTTCCTTAGTTCCATATTTAAGAAATGGAAAGAGTCTAGGTTTTCCCACGGAGAATTTCTTGTTACTGTTATTATTTTATTGTGTGCACGTGTGTGGTATTGTGTGTGTGTGTATGTTCACACATGCTATGGTGAGTGTGTAGCGGTCAGAGGACAACCTCAGGGTGCTGATCTGCTCCATCAACCTTTTTATTTATTTGTTCATTTATTTATTGAGGGTGAGTTTGTTTTGTTGTTTTTGCCACTGAGAATTGGGATTCTCCTGGCTCTGCCTCCCATTGCCATAGATACATAGATATTACAGGCACGTGTGTGCCACTTTGCATCTGGCTTTCTGAAGCTGCCAGGAATTTAAACTCCTATTGGCAGGCTTGCAGGCAAGTACCTTTAACAAGCCTATTTTTATAAAATGTGAATTACTGGATGCATTATTATAAATAATGTTTGCAATTTACCACTGATATCTTTTACCACTCAAGTATTAATTATGACTAGAAATATAATTTTCTATGTTTTTTTCTGGTGATTTGTATTACTGAGTATACCCATTTGATCGTAAGTTGAAGATCTACACACAGATGGATTTATAAACCTTTATTAATATTATATAGCTTAATGGATTTTATATCTAATAGGAAGTGTTCCAGTCAAAAATTATTGATCATTTCTAAAACCATGTTTTTGGGCTGGGAATGTAGCTCAGGAAGTACAGTGCTTGCCTAGCATGGCTGAAGCCTTGGGTTTGATCCCCACAGGTACATAAAACAGACATGGTGATTTAAGGGGTGAGTTGTAAATATTATGTATAGGACTGTATCTGGCCTAGCTTACATAATCCTAACATTCTGGGGATAGAGGCAGGAGGATCAGAAGATCATGGTCATCCTGGACTACATAAAGCATGTGAAGCCAACCTGGTCTAAAACTCCTGTATAAATAAATAAATAAATAAACAAGCAAACAGGTAAACCAAGCCAACTTTGACTTACTAGGCACAAAGTCACTTTCTGATTCACCTCCAAGTACATTCGAGAACTTGGTTTGGACCTTACTAAGTTCAGGAAATTTCTAAAAACTTTCACATACTGAAAATCGTTTATAAAACTACAAAACTCTTCCATTGGGCATATAGGTAACTGGTAAAAAATAAAACCAACATTTTCCATTGAGCATTTATTATTATTAATTATTATTGTGGTATGTATGTATGGGAATGTAAAAACTGATGTCAAATTCCTATACTAGTATTTGAGTTTGCTAGGATTACAGTGGAAAAGTACCTGAAAGAGTTTTGGTTTTTTTTAATAATAAAAATATGTCTCATAATTTAGAGGCTAGAAATTCAATGTCAAATTACCAGCAGGACAAAGTTCCTTGGAGGCTCTAGAGGGGAATCCTCCTTCCTCTCCTAGCTTCAGGCCTGTACCAGCCACCATTATTATTCTTGGCTTGTAGATATGCCCTACTGTCCAGTGGCTGTCCTTCCCCTGTATCTTTGTTCTGTGTCTGTCACATCCAAATTTCCCCCTTTTTGTATGGACAACAGTCATGTTGCATTGCAGCCTACCTTTGTAGCTTTATTTTGGCTTGATCATTTTTATAAAAATTTCAATCCCAAATGAGGTCATATTCTGTAACATTCCAGTTTAGGACCTACACATATGCTTAGTGCAAGATGCAGTTCAAGTCCATAGTGTAGGGAAATGAGTAAGAACTTCATGATGTAATCACTTGTAGACATTTTTTCAATCATAAGGAAATTTATAAACATCATTAAAATACAATGGTAATTTAAAAAATTAAATATCAGAATTGAAATAAAACATAACAACTAAAGGAGAAAAGATCAAACAAAACATGAAAGATAGTATTATTGATTGTGATCTTTGTTTTCTGTGGAAGTGTATCAAATATTGCTTGGAAGACTAAAAAAAACTAGCAAAAGAACTCTCTACCACAAACCACAGTTTTTATTTCCATCAATATACCACACTTGCAAAATGAGGATAGATGAAGCTAAAAGTCAGTATCATGTGCCAATGATCCCAGCACCTGGAAGGCTCAAATAGGACAATTGAGATTTCAAGGACAGCCTGGGCTACATAATGAACAGCACTCCAGGCCAGCCTGAACTATATAGTAAGACCATGTCTGAATAATGTTAAAAATATAATAAAATGTAAAAGACAATGAGAGCTTCAAATCTGAAGGTTTACATTACCCTCTGTAGACCATTCTAGATTGCTAAAGGGATACAGGAAATGCATCATTAATATCCCACTGTAACTAATTATTTCTTAGATAAAAGCATAATGTAATATTAATTAATGCTTTTTCTTTAACAGATGTTTAGTGCATACTTCCTAGAATTTTAAATGGGAAAATAGTGTGTTCTTTCATTGAATATAGGCAATGAGTTTAGCCTTTTAACATACTCCATCAGTGCTTTAAAATATAAAAATATATCTACTATATTCCCATTGTAAGAATAAAAAGCAAATAAAGAATACCAAATTGGCAATGAGCCCTTTCCAAGTACTACAGCTTTTCCAGGGACTTCAAAAGAGCTTCAAAACACCCCCTAGCATAAGAAAGACCACTTGAATAACTAAGAATATTTTTTGGCTGTGGTACAAAGATACTGAGTCAGCAAAAGGAATGAGGGCAAAACAAGTGACCCAAAGAAAACCTGGTGGACCTCTGCCACACCCATTAAACATGCTCGTCTCTGTCTTCTGATTGTTGCTTCTAGACATCGATGAGTGCCTGGTAAACAGATTGCTTTGCGACAACGGACTGTGCAGAAACACACCAGGAAGTTACAGCTGCACGTGTCCCCCTGGTTATGTGTTCCGGACGGAAACTGAAACCTGCGAAGGTGAGTGCTGTCTTCCTTTCCTTGCCACAGCTGTGCACCTGTCGGTGCCTTTATGCCAACTGCAGCCGGGGGCAATGTGCTGAGAAGGGCATGTGTGACTATAGTCTCTTATCCCATTACCTCTTTCACGTGACTTGAAGGTTTCAGAAATAGCATGCATCTAATTTGTAAATACTGTTGGTGCAGGATTCAGGGGTTCAAGAGGGATCTCCCAAATTTATGAACCCCAATTTTGGGTCCTGTCCTATTTTTCACAAAGAATTGATAAAAACAGGCTCAAAGAAGGGTAAATTATGGAATTACTGAGTTTATCTAGGGAGAAATCACAAACTGTGGGGTTTATTTCAGAGAAGCTGGGATCTAAGAAGGCTAGAGCAGAGTCTTAAGCACGTGAAAAGCACGCGTCCTCATGTACAAGGTACAGCCCAGTTCATAAGGCTCCTTGAAGAGAAATTGAGGTTTCTAGGCAAAAACTGGAGTGGAGCCCCAAGCGTGTGTAGGGACATTAAGAAAGGAACACATACAGCATCCGCCCTGAGCTCTCCCCATGGAAGGAAGCTAAGAGGACAAATGGAGGGTTTACAGAAGAATAGCAGAGGGAAAATATCAAAACTGAGATCAGAAAGTTTAGATGAGAAGCGGGTAGTAGAGAGAGTTATACCTATGGGTACCCCACGTTTAGAGAAATTATACATGTAGCAGGCTCAAAGTTTAAAGGGAGCACCCACGTGGCAGATCTGAACTATAAGGGAATTACACACGTGGTAAATTCAGAGACCAGAGAAAAATCATGCATGTAATTGAAGTGTGAAGTCACTCCAAAGTATGAAGCACAGACAAGCAGAAAAATTACCCAGGCCAAGAAACAGTGCTATTTTCTTCCCACCCAGCCAGGCAGGGTTACAGGGAGGAGGAGCCAGACCCACCTGGATCCCCTATAACCAGAGTGAGGAGAGGCAGAGAAAGCACAAAAGAAGGCCAAAAACTTTATACTCAATTGAAAATGTATTCTTTCGTCAGATTCAGGTATGTAAAGGGCAGATCCAATTGGGTTGTAGATTTAAAGGGCAGGCTCCAAGGCCAGCCCACCTAGGTAGTGAAGGGCTCCCAGCTAGGCACTGTGCTACTGTGGGCAGCAGGCGGCGCTGTAGCTGTTGTAACTGAGTGTCCACCAGACACACGGTACATTCCTGCCAAGGCGTGGTGGCATCAGTTTCTTTCCTTTGAGCTTCTGCCTCTAATTGTCTAAAAGACAATTTTCTCCTGAGTCTCTTATACTGTCACTTTTTTTCATTCACATAAAAACATAAGGAAATACTTAAAAAGAAAAACGTGGGGGGGACCCATATTATTTTATTTACAAAAATAAAATGTCAGATTCTTGTGTATTTCCTTTGGTTACTCCTTTTTATTCCACAGTGACGTGTTAACCTGAATGGCGCAATCACAATTAGATTAAATAATTTATGTACTCAAAAGCTCAGCCCAGAAAATATTTAAGAACTATATAAAAAATAATCACTTCAAGAAATGTGGGACTGTATAAAAATAATAAGTCCAAGGAAATGTATAATCTTTCAGAATTGTCCTTTCCATTCGGTAATTGAGGAATTATTACTTGGGCTCGTAGCTTACAAGCCAATACTGTGTAAAACATTATTTTCAAGCATGTTTTTTGGGCAGGTAGAAGTTACATGAACGGGTTAAGTGTCCACATTCATTGAGACAGGGACCATGTGATGAGTGCACTCACTTACGCTTTTGTATCTGCTCCACATTTCAGAAGAAATGGTTTCCTTTTTAGGTCTGAGCTATCAAAGGCTCCTATAACATTCTCCAATCAAATTACTACTTCCGAGTAGTAACTGCCTTCAAAAGATTTCATCTCATTAAGTGTGCCTATTCCTTTCCTTGTCTGTTGAAGTCATTGTTTCTTAGGGATTCCTCAGCCAGGAAAAGTGCAATAGCAATATTATGCAAAAAAAAAAAAAAGTTTTAACATGTTCTCTTCATCTTCCTGTTTAACTTCAAAGCATTCTTGTGAACAGAAACAAGATGCCAAAACACAAATGACTCGCTGAAGTCAATGAAATGCAATTATGAAGTGCAGTTCTAAGTTTGGAGAGAGACCATGGAAAAACAATCATTATTCTAAAGAAAGAAAAAAAGAAAAGAAATGAAAAAAGAATCTTTGGCAGAAAAAAAAAATCTTTTTTTTTTTTTTCCTCTAAACTTAGCTGTAGTGATTGTTGCCCTGGCTGTCCAACAGGACTGCCTCCAAGGGTCGCACTTATCCATCCCCACTTGATGTACTGGAAGATTCCTGTTCTCCACAGATGGGCAGGGATCCTTAAGAGTTAAGAATGCCTGTTAGAAGGCTCTCTTTAAACCAGCTCAGGCTCCTCAAATATACTTATTACAGAGTTTCTATTTCTAGCTCCTCCTCCCATTTCTAACTCCCATTATCCTTGGAAAGTGCTTTGAAAAAGGTACTTTGGGAAAAGATGATCTAGCCATATTTCTTTCATGATTTTTTTTTAAGAGATGGGAGAAGGAATGTTTTTTAAGTTTGTGTTTTTCCTGGGTTGTTATACTCCACCACCTTTATCCATTTCATCTCTCATTTCATCTATTAGAGGGCAGATTGCTTTTACATCGTAAGGAGCTTAGACAGAAAGCGCACAGTGGTTGCTATTTTGGTGTGACTCAAAAGCTGATGAATGTTAGTACTGTTTTCCCATCAATAGTAAGAATAGTCTCTGATGACCTTGTGAGAGACAGAAAACTAATTGAATGGTTTCTGATGCCTCGTAGTATGCATGCTCAATTGTCAGCAGGTGTTTTTTTTTTTTTTTTTTTTTGTGTGTGTGTGTATCATATTCCTCCCATTTTAACAAGACACGGTTGAAACATTCTGAGAGATAAACTACCAAGCAAGTGGAAGTCAGAGACTCCCCTGCTTCCCTGAACAGCTGCATAGGAGCGAATGTCTTTTGTGGTGAAATGCTGACCACAAAAACATGAAGGCCCGTCAGTGGCCAGGCAAACAGTAGTGAAAGTTAGAAAGATCTTCAGGTATTTTGTGGAAAGGGCACTTGTTCTTTAACAAGAAACCTATATTTAACCTGTCATCCATAAGGAATAAGGACACATTATATAAATAAAGAAGAAATGACAGGGAAGTATGTTAGTGCCGACCTTACCTTATGGCATTGGCAGAAATAAGAATGATGTGCATGGAAAACATCCAGATGGAATTATTACCAGATTCATTATAAATTTTTGCTTTGTCTGTATATTAGCTCCGTTCATTTATTTGCCATTCATTTCTTCAACAGGTTAATCGGAATATGTAATAAATAACAACAATAATAAATAGAAGAAAGTTCCTCTGTGTTTAAGGCTGAAGTTAAAAAAAACTGTTTTGTGCTGCTTCAGCTCTGAGTCTGTGAAAGTTAAAATTTTTACAGCAAGCACTGTGGTTTAGATTGTGTTTCCAGTGACATAACTAGTTAAATGTAAACCAGATGTGCTTTGAAGTTTATTTCCAGGAACATACAGTGAACTGTTTCAATTCCTGGTTCCATGACATTTATAACATAAAAACATTGTATTTAAAGGAAAACTAAAGAGTTTATATTTGAAGTTGTCACTGCATATGTTTATAGTTTTTGAATTCATCCTTCTTAAATTTAAAATAGAGAATTTTTTTTAAACTATGACATTACTTTTGAGGGGACTTCCCATGAATGAAATTAATAGGATAATCATCTACATTAAACCCTCAGGTGATTCTCCGCTTCCTTTCTGGTCTTTTGGTTTCTCTTGTATGTTATGTTTGCGTGAAGGAACTTCAGAACTGTAGGATATATGTTTTCATTGGAAATCTGTATGACATTAATGATAATGAGTTACAAATACTCCTTTCTTTTGAAGAGTTCTCATTGCAAACAACCTGAAATCAAAATGTATTCATATTTCTCCAAATAGTTTTTATTTAAGAACTAAATTGGTACCTACGCTGTGAAGTTTGAGAGTGACCAAGACCATGCAAACCACTCTGAGGCAAACATGAAAGCTTTTATTCAGGAAAAGCGCAAGCTGCCAGGGCTGCCTCACAAGAGAACAGCCAACCTGAGTTTTTAGATTGTGGGCTTTATAGGGCTTCAGTTAAGGGAAGATGAGGTGTGAGACCAGAACAGCGAGCAGCAGACTTAGGAGATAAGGGGGCTGGAAACCATGGCCTGGGGACATTGTTAGCCAAGGAAGGGGTAATGGCTGGGTGGTTTCTTGAGGAATGTGGATAATCCACTTTCTTTATGTCTGTCGCCACCCTGCTGTCCTTGGTGACTTCATTTTTGGGAGCCTGTCCTGACCTAACAGTTACCTCTTTAGTCATTTTGAAGTACAAATAAGTTTGTTTTCTATACTGATTTGAAGTTTGCGTTTCAAACCCCACTGGCTAACATGCAGCTGAGCTGAACTTAAGGACCAGTATTGTACACATTTAACTTGAGACAGTCAGGAGCAGTCATTAAGAGTGTTCCAGTTATTTGTTTTCATGTTGTCTTCTCTATGAAAAGTGTCCATATTAAGTGTAAAGGAATGAGGAGAGGGGAGGGATGTCTTCTGATGAGCTCAGATACCCAACTGCTCAACATAAAGCTCTTGAATTGTATTGATCTGTTTCACATAACTAGCCAAGTAGAGAAAGGTAGCTGTATGTGACTTCTTGAACCTGGGTGGTTGAATGGATATTGAAAATTTCCTTTATATTATCTCTCAGAATTTACCTGCAGCTTATGTTTATACTGTTTTAATTCAAGTGTTAACCTGATTATCTATATACTTGAGGCTCTCTTTAGTCACCTCTTGAGTCTGCTTGCTTTTGCCCATCAACAGGAATTATCATTTGATCCAGGACTTAAACTAGTAATTGCAGAGGCCTGCTGAATACAATTACCTGTACTTCATCAAGATTTTCAATTATTCTTTTCCTCTTTTTTTTTAATTTTTTTTTATTAGTTTTCTATTCAGCAAATACAGGCAGTTTGGTACCATTATTAGGCTCATCCATGACCTACCCCCTTCCCCATTGGCCCCTCTTTGTTTAGGTATATGGGTCATGCCTTGTGGAGTTAGCCCACAGTTATGGGTAAGATAAATGTCTCTGCATATCCTGACCTAACATGTGGCTCTGACATTCTTTCCGCCCCCTCTTCCACAAAATTTCCCTGAGCCATGGTGGGTTCATTTTTGGTCTGCTTCAGTGATGAGGTGTTGGGGGCCTCTGAAGCTCTGGCTCTCTGATTTGGTAGGAGTTGATTTTTCTCTGTATTGGTCTCCTTCTCCCTTGTGCTGGTATCTGGTTCATCAGGAAAACAGCACCCTTGCTTGTTTCACTAATTTTCCTTAGTTTCAGCCGGGGCCCTTTTGAGGTATGATGGGATGGCTCTCTCCTAAGGATCTGCATCTGTCTGAAAAAGAGAATCAGATTCTCCAATGGAGAGTAAGTTAGTTCCAGGACAAATGAAATAACACTTACTTTTTTTTTAATAGAGAGTTTAATAGGTGTAGGCCCTCTTGTAGCCCATGATTGATGGTAGCTTGTTATTGGAGAGAGGGTTTAATGTTTGGATATGATTCTGACTTGTTTCCCAGCTCCAGCTATGGATCTTGTACCACTGAGGGAATCAGTTTGCCAAATCAAGAACAGCTGGTTTCCCACCATGGCTGTGTGCCACTATTGCACTTGTGTGGGCATCACAACTGGTTATTTGTTGCTAAGTAGGTTAGACCATGAGTTGCTTGGCAAGATATTGGTTATTTCCCCCAATCGCCCATGTAGCACCTTCTGGCACTAGATATGCTGATTATCTGGGGACTGACTCTCTCCTGGCTTCCAGCCATGCTGTTCCATTTTACGTGTCAGCTGCGTATGGAGTCTTCAGCAATAGGTTCTTACCACTAACCTTTGGTGGGTCATCAAGTACTCTGACAGAAGTCTGTCATTCTTTTAGGAAAACTTGTAGGTTTCTCTGATCAGAAGCTCATTGTGGATGATAGCCCCATGCTGGTACTGGGAGTCACTCTTTTCCTCTTTTTTTAAGCAATGCCAGAGATTAATCCCTGGGTTTTAGTCATGCCCAGCATGTGCTTACTGCTGGCCAACACCTCAGACTTAGTTTTTCTACTTTTTGTTTTACCAAAATCAGTTGTATTTTTTTAAAGAACTCACCAAACTAAACATGTGAATATAATGGGCTAAAGGACAAGAAAGGTGGATGGGAACTGGAAGAGAATTCTATACCCCATATGAAAGTTTCAGCTTTATTTCTTGGCTCCCATCTAGGAGTTAGGGCTTAAAGGCAGTTTTGTTGATTTTTTTTTTTCTTCAAATTGTCACAAAACCATGAGTGACAGAAAGAGTTAACCTTTGTTTGTTCATGGCATGTTACACCTAGAATTACATCCTATTACTAGGGTAGGGGGGAAACTAATCCAATTAATGTAGTTGGAATCATGTACTGAAGGAACATATTCTAGACCCTTCTCAGATAGGCTGCTCCCTGTGGTCCTACTGATTTCCCCCCAACCCTCCCCCCCCCCCCGCGTCATGAAGATGTACGCCCATGCTGTAAAATACATGCCTCCACTCCCCATTCACTTTACACCTTGTAGATCCATATTAAAATTACAAGAGCCAAATTTACCAGACATTCTGGCATAGTGTGTCTTGTCGGAATAATATTTTCCAGAAACACATGGCAGTCCTAACGGAATCTTCTTTCTCCTTCTGGATTGTAGATGTAAATGAATGTGAAAGCAACCCATGTGTCAATGGGGCCTGCAGGAACAACCTCGGCTCCTTCAACTGCGAGTGCTCCCCGGGCAGCAAACTCAGTGCCACGGGACTGATCTGTATCGGTAAGATTCCCGAAAGGTGCTGATGTTGCCTTGTCTATGCAAAGACGAACACACACCTGGGCCCCTCCTGTGGAAGAAAGCAGGCTGTGATAGGAGTGGAGCATGTCAGTGTAAATTAAGCAGTCTCTTAATTGGTAGAGTCGGAAAAGCAATATTCCTCTCACCTAAGTAATAGACCACACTGGGAGCTATAAGCACTTCTGCACAACACACATAATTTGTTACCCTAAAAATGTCTTAGGCATTAACGCAGTCAAATCCCTATTTTTAGAAATGTATCATACACAAAACCATAATGAAATTTAGATTCGGCTAACAGGCAAGAATTTAGAGATTTTACATTTTAAACAAATAGAAGGACTTTTTTCCCCCTTTCTGTCATCAATCACAAAATTGTGGACTGCAAAGAAAAGAAGGTAAGTGTTTTGCTTTTGGAAATCTCTGTGTTTATAAATAAATAATAAAATATTTAAGATCAATGCTCTCGTTTTTGTTTTAAGATAATGCCTTGCTATGTATCCCAACGTTGTCTTAGAACTTGATGTGGCCCAGGCTGGTCTGGAATTCACACTCTCCCTGTGACAGCCTCTCATAAATGATGAGATTATAGGCATGGCATGACTAAGATCAGTTCTGCATAACACAACACAGGAAATGTGCAAAGCAAGTTAGTCTGAGCTACGAAGGATTGTAAGGAAAAGACTGCCCTTGTGAATTTCCCCTGAGTTTAATGGCAGTGGCTGCCTTCACTGGGAACACTACAGCTTACGTTATTATCTAGTGTAACTTTAAAGTAAGGACAACATAGTATTCCAGATAGCTAGGAAGATGCTTCAGTCTTGAAAATATGTTGGCAGTGTTTTGTATGTTACCTAGCCAAAATTAATTTTCAATTTAATATTTACTAATTTTTTTGTCTCTGTTGGTAGTTAGGTGCTAAATAACTACTTATTTCATGAATGGAAATGGCTAAGTCTGAAATTATCAATGAAAACCTCTTTGTCAGCATGCAGCTCTTCACTTACCAGCAGTACAGCTGCTGAACTGAGCCGAGGCTACAATCTGTTGGGGCAAGGTTTTTTTTTTTTTTTTTTACTTAATAAAATTTCTAGTGTTGTGGGAAGGATGGGGGGGGGGGATTTGGATTGAATATGTGAAGCAAAAATATTTTTTGCTAAAGTACAATTTCCAGCTGAGATGGAGGAAATGAACTCATCATTAATTAATTAACATCTCAAAAAAACTAAATCTGCATGCCACTTGTGCTTCAAAGACAGCCCAGCTTCTGATTCATCTTATAGACTCATATTTTGGTCCTTTGTCCTTAGAGTCATTAAAGAAGCAAAGACTTTTTTATTGTCAAATATTTATATTACTCTTCTGTTTGCCAACATGGCCCTACCTTTCCCAGCCATTGTCATGCGATGTCATTTATCACTATCAAATCTGAGCCTAGAACTCCTCCGAAATAAATCTACTTAATACTTATAAGTTTTAGACTTCATTTTGTCTACTGTTTTCATTAAAAATATAATTCTAATTTTAGAAGTTAAATTGTAAAATAAACCCTGGAAAGGTTATGAGTATATATATATATATATTTATTTACTTTTTGTTGATTTTTATTTATTTATTTGAGAGAGAGAGAAAGAGACAGAGAGAGAGAGAGAATGGGCACGCTAGGGCCTCCAGCCACTGCCAACGAACTCCAGATGTGTGGCACCTCCTTGTGCATCTGGCTAATGTGGGTCCTGGGGAATCGAGCCTCAAACCAGAGTCCTTAGGCTTCACAGGCAAGCGCTTAACCACTAAGCCATCTCTCCATCCCATGAGTATATTTTTGATAGGACTGTTAATGGTTCTAATTGGTGATCAGCCTGATGCTTTATTTTTTATTATTATTATTTTAGTCAGAAACATTGTTGTATGGACAAATCATGTTTTGGTCTCATTCCCTTCCTCTCTGCCCCATTCCACGAAGGGCCCTCCCCAGTGGTATTACTGGTTTCACCATGGGATTATAAATTATGAATGAAGCAGTCAGTCACTGTGTTGGGGGGTGGGCCATGCCTTTGCATGCTTTTTGCCCACCCTGTGGCTCTTACAATCTTTCCACCTCCCTTTCTGTAATGTCGGGAGGTGTGTTATAGTTCTACTTTAGTATTGAGCCCTCAGCAGCTTTTGGATTTCTTCTTTGATATGTTTTTGAGTGTTCTCGGTGTCTGTCACCACCTCCCTGGTGCAGGCTGTCCAGTTCGCCGTGAGATAGCCTGACACGTTCTATTCAGGGAGTCTGAGTCACTAAATTTGGAAAGAAATGGGAATTTGGCTTTGTGGCCCCAAAATAATGGTAGCTTATGTATGATTTACTTAGGCACTGGTAATAATAAAGATTGAGAATCAGCGCCACAAATTAACTAAATATAATCTGAGGTTAACAACACTATTGTACTGTGGCTGACCTGTTAAGCACAACAGTGTCTGAGGTGAGTTCTCCCTGCACTAAACTTCTCCACCTTGACGGCTCTGTGCTGTTCAGAACCATGTTCCTCTTACTTGCCTTGGGTCTGTGCTCTGTTCCCAGCTTCCTTAGGCATGGAAGAAGATCGGCTTCACTGATCCCCCAGTGTCTAGGATGGACCATCACTTTCTCCACGTTTGCACCGTGGACCTCCCAAGGGCTGCTGTTCTCAGGCTCATTTTTTTTTCTTACTTCATTTTCTGTGCTGTTCATATTCTAATGTCCTCCTACCTCAAGTATTGCATGGATCAGCCCACAGACCTCTCTGCCTCCCTGTGTACGTACATCCTTAGGTGAGCTCTATGCCAATCCTCAAATTTATGGCTCTGCCCTCAACTTTTCCACGTATTCCAAGCTCATATCTCCTTGTGACATCTCAGAGTCACATGTCTAAAACCAGGTTCCTGTTTGCCAGCTTAAATGTACGTTGTATGTCTCATAGAAACGTTTTTATTTCAGCAAATGGCAACTGTTCTTGTCATTCCTTAAATCCTTGATGCCTTATTCTAAAGCATATTGATTCTACCAGTAAAACATACTGACCATGCCTGCTAGTTAGCCACAGTTTAGCCACTTCATCCAACCACCATTAATCCCCAGTATTTTTATATTAACTTTTTGGTTAACATAAAAAATAAAGGGTTTCATCATGACATCTTCACACATATGTCATTATACTGTGATTTCATTAGTTCTTGTACCTCATTGTCCTCCATAGTAAACTTCCTTTCTTCCCATAATTATTCCCCCTTACTGCTTACCTATTATGCATATTTTATTACCCACCCTATTTTCCACCTCTCTAAAGCTCGTCTCCTTTCTCCTGATTCCCTTTAGAGTTTTTAAACCTATATATACACATATATAAATACACACATACATATTACATATATAATTTTAAATTTAGGTGCCACATGTGCAAGAAAACATGCAAAACTTGTCTTCCTGGGTCTGACTCATTTTGCTTAGCATAATTATTTCCAGTTGTATCTGTTTTTCCAGAATAGGACATGATTTCATTTTTCTCTTAGGCTACACAAAATTCCATTGTGTGTATGTCCCACATTTTCTTTATCCATTCATATGTGGATGGACATCTAGACCCATTCCATTTCCTGCTTATTATAAATAATACAGCTATAAACACAGATGTTCATATATCTCTGTGGTATGTTAACTTAGAGCCCTTTGGATATATACTCAAGAGTAGTATACCTGCATCATAGGGTAGTTAGGTTTTGTCTTCAGAATCTCCACAGTGATTTCCATAATGCCAACACAAGTTTACATTTTCACTAGCAGTAAATAAGTGTTCCTCTTTGCCAACACCCTTCCTCAGCATCTGTTTTCTATTCTCTTGATGGTGGCCATTAAGGTGAAACCTCAAAGTCATCTTAATTTACAATTCTCTCATAGCTGAAGATGTTGAATGCTATTTCAAGTATCTATTGGACTGTCTGTAGTCATGTCATCAGCCCACTTGTTGGTTGGATGATTTGGACTTTGGGTGTTAATTCACGCAGCTCTGTGTACCCTGGATGCTGATCGGCTCTCTGATGGGCACTGGGAAGGACTGTTTTTCATACTCTGTGGGCCGCCTCTTCACGCTGCTTCGCGTTGTCTCTGCTGTGCGGGGGCTTCTTGATCTTGTACAACCCTGTTTGTGGACTTGTGTATTTCTCTCTCTCCCTCCCTCCCTCTCTCTCTCTCTCTCTCTCTCTTTTTGGTTTTTCAAAGTAGGGTCTTGCTCTAGCCCAGGCTCACCTGGAATTCACTATGCCATCTCAGGCTGGCCTCAAACTCACGGCGATTCTCCTACCTCTGCCTCCTTAGTGCTGCTCTCTTCTTTTTTAATATTTTATTTTTATTTATTTGAAAAGGAGAGAAAGAAGCACACAGAAAGAGAAAGAGAGAGAGAATGCACCAGAGCCTCCAGCTGCTATAAAGGACCTCTAGATGCATGCACCACATTGTGCTTCTGGCTTACATGGGTCCTGGGGAATTGAACTTTGGCTTTGTAGGCAAGCACCTTAACTGTTAAGCCATCTCTCCAGCCCATATTTCTCTTCTTGATAAATACTAGAGCCTCTGTTTTTCCCTTTCCTTGACACTTCCTACCTAGAATCTATTTTCCACATAACCTTCAGGTAGTCTTTGAAGAAATAAGCAATAATTGTCATTCCTTTCAGAAACCCTAGCTATAAAAACCATGGCTTTTGCATTCACTCAATAAGAGCTCCAGTCCTTGCCAAGCCCTTTGTCCCTAATGACCTTACTCCTGCTGTGACCATCTTCCATGGCTCTGCCTCCAATCTTTCTAACTGAAGCTCACTGGCTCACTTTATGCTTATGCTTGTACCCACCTAAGGTCCACCACCCATGATCTCTGTGACTGGAATGTACCTCAGTCAGATTTCCACGTTTGGTTCTCTGTCTGTTTTTATTCAGATCTCATGTTCTAAGTCAGGTCTTCTCTGACTACCCTATGTAAAACAGGTTCTTTCTGTCTTTTTTTTTTCTTCCTTTGCTTCTCTCTCTCTCTTTCTCATAGACACACACACCCTCAAAATGTTTGTTCTATTTTGTCCCGAGCTCATAACTAACCTCTGACCAAATATCTTCAGCTTGATTGTGTACATGTATTTGCACATAGAGCAATCAATGGGTGGGTGGCACACTATCAGTGGATTTAGAACTCTTCACTGTTGGTCCAGTGCCATCCTAAAGAAGTGAGATGAAGGCCTGGAATCAGACTAGACTTCTGTTGCAGTCAGGTCCACATTGCTGGTTAGAAATCACCCAACCAAGAGCAGCTTGTAGGAAAAAGAGGTTTATTTTGGCTTACAGGCTTGAGGGGGAAGCTCCATGATGGCAGGGAAAACGATGACGTGAGCAGAGGGTGGACATCGCCCCCTGGCCAACATAAGGTGGACAATAGCAACAGAAGAGTGTGCCAAACACTGGCAAGGGGACACTGGCGTTAACACTTATAAGCCCGCCCCCAACAAGATACTGCCTCCAGGAGGCATTAATTCCCAAATCTCCATTACCTGGGAACCTAGCATTCCAAACACCTAAGTTTATGGGGAACACCTGAATTAAACCACCACAATTTCCCAGGCTTGAATCTCAATGCTGATGCTATGCTAGCTGATTAGTCGTGGGTAAACCAGCTGACTTCTGTATTCCTCTGCTCTCATCTTCGACTGTACACACCTTATAGAGTCTTTTAATGAGAAAATTGAGAGATGGGAAGTTTTTACGGTGGTGTCTGATCAATATTAGCAACTCCCAATACAGTTTGTCTTACTTTCAAAGACCACAGCCAGGTGATAAGTCAGTAATTAGTTTGGGAAATTAGAATGTTGTTTCGATTCATGAGTCTTACCCAGGCTTCTGTTTCCTCTGTGCTGTGGCTTAACAGGTGTAATCCTGCCGAGAGGTATAGCAGAGACCTAACAGGTGGTAATAATGAAAGCTTCCTCATGAGTACACTCCTATGCAAGCCAAACACTGCTGCAAAGAGAAAAGGCATGTGACCATCCAACTCCTTCAACACCCATACATGTCCCATAGCTTTCTGTACCCAGTTATGGAGAGGGTTGTTGCTTTTGTTTAATCTTTGTCACTAAAGCTTTCGGACTGTGGCCACTTGCCCTTACTTGTACGTCCCATAGGATATCAGAAATCACTACATTCACCAGAGACTGTGCAGTTTCATTTTAGATCCTTCTCTGAGTTTGGAGAGCTATTTTATTTATTGTTGTTTACAAATATCTTAAGATGAGTTGAAATAAATTCTACAGGGGTTCTTGGGAGAGGACTCAATAGGTGAGAGCCCTTGACACAGAAGAATGAAGGCCTGATCTGCACGTGTCTGGATAGCACTCACAAAAACCTGGGTGTGACCATGCATGTCCATCACCCCAGTCCTGTGGGACACCGAGACTAGAGAATCGCTGGGGCTCCCTGGTCAGCCACACTCACGAAGAGCAGCAGCTGCAGGTTCAGTGAGAGACCACTCAAGGAAGCAGCGCAGGAGAGCCATAGAGGAGGACGCCTCATGTCCTCCCCTCACCTCTGCTCATGTGCACACAGATGTGCCCATCTACACACATGGGCACATACCACACATCTTATGAGCACAGGCTAAATAATAATTAAATAATAAATAGGGCTGGAGAGATGGCTTAGTGGTTAAAGCGTTTGTCTGCAAAGCCAGAGGATCCCAGTTCGATTCTCCACGACCCACGTAAGCCAGATGCACAAGGGGGCGCATGCATCTGGAGTTCGTTTGCAGTAGCTGGAGGCCCTGGAGCACCCATTCTCTCCCTCTTGTTCTCTCTTTCTGCTTCTTTAGCTCTATCAAATAAATAAATATTTTAAAAATACATAATAAATAAATACATTCTATGGTAATACACTTTGATATTTTCCAAGATCTATAAAACAATGTACCCTTAAGCTTTTTTATTTTATTTTATCAGAATCACTTAAGTGTATCAAAATGTAGATGTCTGGGCTGAACACTTACAGTATTATATGCCTGTATTTCATCAGTAGCATCTAATATAATACACACTTCACTAAAATCCACATTTGTACAAAGAAAACTTCACATATAATTTATATAACCAGTTAAAAGTTGCTATGTCAACTTTGAATAAATTTATCACTGCTTCAAAATCAGATATTAATCATTTAGTGATTTCTTTATTTAATAACCATCAAAGATTCACAAACTGTGCACTGTCCCCTTACTCATGGAGTAAAAGCTTAAAAGTATCTTATTAGAGCAGGGCATGGTGGTGCACACCTTTAATCCCAGCATTTGGGAGGCAGAGACAGGTGGATCGCCGTCAGTTCGAGGCTACCTTGAGACTACATAGTGAATAACAGGTCAGCCTGCGCTAGAGCAAGACCCTACCTCAAAAAAACAAAAACAAAAAAAAGTATCGTATTAGGATTTTACTGCTTAAAAAGAGAAATTTGCCAGGCATGATAGCACACACCTTTAATCCCAGCACTCGTGGGGCAGAGTAGGATGATCGCCTTGAGTTCAAGGCCATCCTGAGCCTACATAGTGATTTCCAGGTCAGCCTGAGCTAGAATGAGACCCTACCTCGAAAAACAAAAACAAAACAAAAAAATAAAACTTATTAGGATTTTATTGTTTAAAAAGAGAAACTTAAATTTGATGTGGAGATACTGTCTAAATTATTAGGAATGGTTATCTCAGATGGGTGATTTTTATGCTTTGTTGATGCTTCTTTATTTCCTCAAATAATTTCACATAAGCATGTGTTAATTTATAACTACAGATGAAACGTTAGGTAAGTATGTAGGGGACAATACATTAAATAAAACACATTGTGTACTAATGCTGGGGTTGACAGAGCTAGCACTGGTTTTATATGTGATTTTTATCGTCTTTTAGGTCATAATCTTTCAAGTTTCTCATCCCATAAATGTTTTCTGTTGGGGCAAGGCTGGCCCATCAATAACAGAGCATAGATTTCGTTCGGGCTTATTTAGTGAGGAATAAGTACATAATGGAGCTAAAACATTCTATCAAATTCTTCTGGGGCAGGACTGGGCCCTCTGTAACCCAGCATAGCTTTTGTTTGGGGCTTATTTAGTGAGGAATTAGTACAAAGTGGAGCTAAGGCATTTTATCAAAGTACGTGTCAAAAAGGACGCTTGTTCCTACACATGTAATGGTATTATCACTGGTTATGCACCATGTTCCTAGTACCATAATAAAATCTTAGACAACAGTTCTTATTCCTCTATAGAATATCATCAGTAGATATAATTCCATCTTATATGTGATATACAGTATAATATTTGACTTACATGTGTATATTATACCCAGCTTAACTGCATATGCATGGCAGAGGGTTCAAAGGAGATGCTGTGAATAGGTTTTAACAATGAATCCACATTTTTGTTTTTAATGCTGTAACAGATGTCTTTGATGTACTAAGGAGTTCTACCTTCTTCTGAGGTCAGAGCTCCCCCAATCTTTCCTGTTCCTTTCCAGACAGCCTGAAAGGGACATGTTGGCTCAACATCCAGGATAATCGCTGTGAAGTGAACATCAATGGAGCCACCCTGAAATCTGAATGCTGTGCCACCCTAGGAGCCGCCTGGGGGAGCCCCTGTGAGCGCTGTGAGCTCGGTAGGAGCCATACCCATGCCTTTTGGACTGCTCATTGGAATGCCTCTGTCTGCCTCCGTGAGGGCGCCTTTATAGTGAGGAAGGCCATGAGGTCATCTT
This sequence comes from Jaculus jaculus, assembly GCF_020740685.1. Taxonomy (NCBI): domain Eukaryota; kingdom Metazoa; phylum Chordata; class Mammalia; order Rodentia; family Dipodidae; genus Jaculus; species Jaculus jaculus. The sequence goes on from NC_059115.1 coordinate 52,028,828, forward strand.
CTCTTCAAAAAGGTTGCCTTCCCTGGCGAACCCCTTCTTGAAATGTGCATGTCCTGCTAACACACCTTGCCATACTTTAAACAGAGAAGGGCATTCATTGGCTGCTGAGCAACTGTTCCTTCCAGTCACCTCCTTGGCATGTGCCCCACTAGGGTGTGATGACCCTCCCCTTGAGCCTGTCATTTGTCCCCTTGTCATTCAGCTGTCAATCTGAAGTGGACAGGAATCATAAGGGGACAAAAAAGAATCTCAAGATGAGTCAAGTCTGATGGGGAGGTTCAGCAACTCTTGTGTTCTCCTGAACTAGCAGAGGGACAGAGTCCTCAGCCTTGAAAGCCCCCAGGGCAACTTACATGTGCATCAGGCTATGTCTAGAGCTAAGATAGATGCAGTTTCTTTTACTATGAATTAAAAATAAAAGCTATCATGGTGTTCTTTCAGATGCAGCTTGCCCAAGAGGCTTTGCCAGGACCAAAGGTGTAACTTGTGAAGGTGGGTGTATTCTTCTTGTGCGAGGTAAACTCTTTATACATTCATCTTTCCCTCTCAAGCTTTGGTGCTCTCCATCATTTTCAAAAACCTTAAGATTTCTAATTTCAATTGAAATTCTCTGAATGTAGTCAATACACTACTCTTAGGAAGCAGGCTGGACTCTGGACTTTCTCATTTCTTTTTTTTGGGGGGGTGGGTTTCGAGGTAGGGTCTCACTGTAGCCCAGGCTGACCTGGAATTCACTCTGTATTCTCAGGGTGACCTCGGATTCATGATGATCCTCCTACTTCTGCCTCCCAAGTTCTGGGATTAAAGGCGTGTGCCACCACGCCCGGCTTCATTTCTCCTCTTTATACAGTTGAGCAACTTTCATAAGGACATCACCAGCCTTCACGGCACAGGGCAGCTGGCATGGGAGCGTGTCTGGGCTGTGTTTTTATGGACAGGCAAGGCTGTGGTCGTTTTCACAGCTGGTGCCTTAGAACGCTGGTGGCTGGGTTGTGGAATGTTTTTCCTCAACTCCAGTAATAGTGCACATGGTGTTGCAGAGTGAAGGCGTTCTACAGGAAGTGAGGGGACACCTGCTTTTTCTATTTGTAACATCCTCATCCCTCTGCTCGCTCCATTTCCCTGCAGACGTTAACGAGTGCGAGGTGTTCCCTGGCGTTTGTCCAAATGGACGCTGTGTCAACAGCAAAGGGTCTTTTCACTGTGAGTGTCCTGAAGGCCTTACGCTGGATGGAACTGGCCGCGTGTGTTTGGGTAAGATGCATGCCTTCCCATCCTTTATGTCTAAAGCTAGGCAGCGTCTTTCTGGTCCTTTGGACAGTGGCCCATCCAAAACCACAGTCTGTGCTTGGGAAAACTTGCTTTAAATGAGATATTTTTCAGGGAAAATCACTCCAGGGTATTTTAAAATATGTATTTAATTAAAATAGTTTCTGTTTAATAAAGAAAATTGGTGTAGCTCAAAAACCACTGCTAAAGTTTTAGTTTCTGATACTTTAGAGAGAAGTCCAGTCTTTCATGTGGAGTTAGTGGACTATGCAAATTATGCATATTTTCAAACACAGGAATAAAATTAGAGACTGGCATGCAGAGGCTTAGTACAGCTGTGCAGTGAAGACAATGGGGCAGTCATGAGCAAAGTTATATCATTTATGCTGGAAACATTGATGGAACCTGGTCCTTCCCCTACTTCTGTTGGTGTTTAAATTTTCTCAATCATTTGTTTTCTAAAGATCCAATGTGAATAATCTCTTTCATCAACACTCTATTTTTAAATAATTTTTATTTATTTATTTATTTGAGGGACAGAAGCAAATAGAGAAAATGGGTATGCCAGGGCCTTCAGCTATTGTCAATGAACTCCAGGGGTATGCACCACCTTGTGCATCTGACTTGCATGGGTCCTAGGGAATCAAACATGGGTCCTTTGCCTTTGCAGGCAAGTGCCTTAGCAGCTAAATCATCTCTGAAACCCTCAACACTGTATTTTAAGGATGGTGATTTAACTCTAATCTTTATTGGTGTCATATCTGATAGAACTTGACTTTCATGGTGGAAAAGAAAATTTGACTAAGTTCAAATTGTATGTAAACAGAAAATTTTTTATTTAAAGAGAATTTTTTCCATTAAGCTGTAGAATAACGAATTTTTAGTTTGCCATGTATATTTATGTAGCTTTGTACTTGAACTTGAAGAAGATAGAATATGAATAATGCTAATGCCATGTTAAATCATATTTAAAATATTTAAATGTGCCATTGATTTTATTTTAGCCCTAGGAAAAAAATTTTAAAGTCTTGCAGACTTTAAAATGAAGTTTAGTTACAAGAACTAACATAGATTTCATTTACGTTAATTTTTTACAGCATATTTAAATTTGGATTAGACGCGTAGTTGTAGGTTCATTCAGAATTGTATATCCAACATATAAAAATTTATGTTATGGTTTTAAATATTTTTAAATTATCTTAAAATTAGCAATAGTATTTAGAAAAATGAGGTTCGTTTTTGTTTTTGTTTTTGGCTTTTTGGAGGTAGGATCTTATGCAAGGCCAGGCTGACCTGGAATGCACTATGTAGTCAGGCTGGCCTCAAACTCATAGTTCCTCCTACCTGTCTTCCCAGCGCTGGGATTAAAGGCATGTGCTACCGTGCCTGGTTCATAAGTTTTTTGTTTTTTGGGGTTTTTTTGCTTGTTTGTTTTTAACCAAATGACAAAATAATACTGTGATCCATGGCTAGTGAAATCAAATTGAATTCAGTAATTAAGGGATTTAAACACATGAACATTCACCATCGATTATAAGTTACCAATCAGCAATATCAATTTCCTATAATGCTCAAAATGAAATTCTTTCTATTTGCACCAGTGCACTAGGTTCTTTATCCTTGTACCTGGTGAGGGGTTTTTGTGATCACACTCCTCGATGTTGGCTCACTCTGTGAATGTGAAGAAGGTTTGAAAAGGCTGGCATGTGACAGTGCTAATGACAGGCGGTGACAGCTGGCTGTAGAAGAATTTCAAGTACATCAAGGAAATGTGGGCTAGCGAGATGGCTTAGCGGTTAAGGCATTTGCCTGCAAAGCCTAAAGACCCATGCTCCGTCTCTTTGCAGATCCCCACATAAGCCAGATGCACAAAGGTGAGGCAAGCACAAGGTCGCACATGCCCACTAGATGGCGCTAGTGTCTGGAGTTCACTTGCGGTGGCTGAGGTTCTAGCACGCCAATTCTCTCTTTTGCTCTCTTGCTCTCTCTGTCTAAAAAAACTCATAGTAATACTAAAATATAAAAGGACATGCAAGCACAGCTGTTTACAGGGGCGAGGCAGGTAACACTGAATGAGCGCACAGACAACAGGGGCGGAGGGGACTGCAGAAGACTGCGCAGAACAAGCACCGACCACAGAATTGCCAAGTTCCATCCTGGTTTCTGCACAAAGCCAGTCAGAACATGTATACATCCTAGGTGGCCCATGCACTGACTTGGCTCCAGTTCCTGATATAAGTACTTATATGAATCTCTAGCAGTAATTGAATTTTAGCCTAGTTATGAAGTCAGAAGCACAGGACCAGGGAGTTGACAAGGTATCTCTCTTCTTTACCGAACTCCTTTTGAATCAATAACAACTCAGTTATATGGTAATGGTGACAATATGTATCATGGTTCATCATCATGAAAAAAGCAAAATTAAACTTTTAAGCATTAAAAATATAAAGGAAACTGCCAGGCGTGGTGGCACATGCCTTTAATCCCAGAACCTGGGAGGAAGAGATAGGAGGATCATTGGGAGTTTGAAGCCAATTGGAGACTACATAGTGAATTCCAGGTCAGCCTGAGCTAGAGCGAGACCCTACCCCCCACCAAAAAAAAGACACAGAATTACTCTTCTAAGATATAAAGACTTCTTACGTACTAAGTTCAATACGTCCAACTTATCATAGAATGGCTTCTTAAGCAATTCTCATCACTGACAGTTGGACTCAGTGAGACCCATTGTTACTCCAGTAACAGTAGGGACTCAGGCCAGAGTTTTGGGGCTACTTGTACTTAAATAAGCTTTACATAGTTCATGAAGATGCATACATACCTTGTAGCGGTGTTGGGTGAAGCTGAATCCCGAGATCAGTCCCTGGAAGCCCTGCCTGGAACTGGCCCCGGATGTGAATTTGCTGAGTGCTCATGTAGACATACCAGGTAGAATTACCTACTGTGAGTAGCTCCCTCCAGTGCACGGAGTCAAAATGAATATGTGTCGTGCTCACATTTCATTTGAAAATCAAACCCCTCCGTTATAATTCGTAGAATGTATGTAACTCTATTTGCTAAAGTTGATGTTACCTTTGGTTGAGAACTTGAATCAGTAGTATGGGTAGTTAACTGATGATTGAGCTGTTTGTTGGCTTCTCCATTCCCTCTGCTAAGTAGTTTTCAAGTTAACTAAGGATTTAATGTGTCAAGATACTTTGGACAAGTAAATGATTTTATTTGATTAAGAAAAGTGTTTTGTTTTTTTTTCTGAACTCTTGTATTTCTAGCCATACAACCAGTATGTGACCATAGTTTGCCCATCAGCTCCTTGACCAACAGACGAACATGCTGTGAGGAGACCACACTGTTTTACTTGACTTTGTGGCTACTTATTGCTACTTTAAGGCTGTGAGAGTAAGGCCTGAAACATTGCGTTTTGAAGCATAAAGGAAAATGTATATTTAAACAAATGACTTTCCCGTTAGTAAGGAGGAAGGTTCCCATGTTGACGTAGTCCGGAACAAAACTCCCAATTTAAAAGGTAAACTTGGTAGGAACAATGACAACAACAGAAAGAAAAAAAAAAAAATCCTTAAGTGCAAAAGTAACATGTTTTTAAAATCATTTTCAATAGTTGTATCAAATTGCAAATGGTTGTCGCTGGTCATCTATTGCTTATGACTAGACCCTTCACACGCCTGCTGAAAGTGGCTTTAAGTCAGCGAACGAGAAAGTGAGCAGACAGTGAGTATTGGCTAGGCCCTGAAAGAGTCAGGTCACTTGGACGGACACCTTTACTTCCGCAAGGTTTCTTGTGAAAGTCGAGTAACGCTGGAGAGGAGTCCAACCCCACTGTTGCTCTCCTTATGCGGTTACTATGCAGTCCATCCCGGGAGGCGAGACTCTGTGTGTCGTTCCCCCTGGGTCTGCGGCACTGAACAGACACTGCTCTGTGAACACGCGGTAAGCGTCCTGCCTCGTGCTCAGCCTTTGCCTGCTCTCCCGCTGCAGATGTGCGCATGGAGCAGTGCTACTTGACGTGGGACGAGGAGGAGTGCGTCCATCCTGTGCCCGGCAAGTTCCGCATGGACGCCTGCTGCTGTGCAGTTGGGGCAGCTTGGGGCACCGAATGTGAAGAATGCCCCAAACCTGGCACCAAGGAGTTTGAGACCCTGTGCCCCCGGGGCCCGGGCTTTGCCAACAGAGGGGATGTTCTCACAGGACGGCCGTTTTACAAAGGTGACTGTCAGCAGAGCCACGCATCCTCTGTGCTTAACAGGAGGTCATGTCCTCATGAGAACGGGTTTTGCTTTAAACATGTGATCTGTGGCCAGTCTTCATGTCGGGGACTACAAATGAGATGTGAAAAGCGGTATGGGTATAAAGCTGACAGCCAAGTCACTAATCGTGTTCTTCTCACTCTTTTGCTTTCACAACCTGAAGAGGGGATAGCCCTGCCAGTTTCCTTGGTAGCAGAGAGATCTGTCACCACTTGTATTTATCAAACAGAAAGAAAGAGAGCAGAGCTCTGCTGAGATATCAGGTCTATTTCGAAGTAGGAACTTAGGTGGCATCACTGGACACTTCAAAATTTGCTAGCCCTCATTTTTACATGGATATGTTATTGTTTCCTGTCATGACAGTTTTATTATTAGCATACAGAGAATTAGGTTTTGTGAGGGTGTTTTCGAACAAGTTTTTTGCTGGCCTTCGTTCCCCTTTCCCCACTTTCCCTTCCCCCCTGGTGGCAGCGCCCTCCCCAACCTTGCCTCGTTCTGCTTTCATACTTGTGTCCTTTTCTCACTGCTGGTCACCTCTTGTTCCTCTCTCGTGGTCTCTGGTCTTGACTCCTAGGCCACACTCACTCTCCCATCCCCTTATTTACCTACCTATAAACATTTAAAGTTAAGATCCACATATGAGAAAGAACATGCTTTTTTTTTTTTCTTTCTGGGCTTGGTTTACCTCACTTAGTCTAATTGTTTCCAATTTCATCCATTTTCCCAACTTCATTTTTCTTTACAGCTGAGTAATTTTCCCATCATGTTCACATACCACATTTTCATTATCCAGCCATGGCTTGATGGCCATTTAGGATGGTTCCATTTCCTAGTTATTGTGATTACAGCAGCAATGAACCTGGATCAGCAAGTATCTCTGTGACATTTCTCAAAAGAAGAAACACAAAAATTGCCAAAAGTCATTTTTTTTTAAATGTTCAATATTCTTAGCCATTAGGAAAACATAACTTAACCACTGTGAGATTTCATCTCACCCCCCCCCATCAGAATTGCTGTTATCAGCTGGGCATGGTGGCACACGCCTTTAATCCCAGCACTTGGGAGGCAGAGATAGAAGGATCTCCCAAGAGTTCAAGGCCACCCTGAGACTACATAGTGAATTCCAGGTCAGCCTGGGCTAGAGTGAGACCCTACCTCGAAAAACAAACAAAGAATTGCTGTCATCAAGAAAACTATTGACAAAAATGTTGGAAGAGGGTGTGGGGAAAGAGGAACACTTCACTGTTGGTGGAACATAAACTGGTGCAGGTTTCTCAGAAGGCTGAACTGGGGCGAGCCTATGACGCAGCTGTCCCGTTCCTAGGCATTACCCCAAAGGCTCTGTGCCCTGCCTTGACAGCTCTTTCATGTCAGGTGAGGGAACTATCCCTTTTTCCAACCAGCTCCGCATTCCAGCTTTATTCTGCTTTTAGATATCAACGAATGCAAAGCCTTCCCTGGGATGTGCACCTACGGGAAGTGCAGGAACACCATTGGCAGCTTCAAGTGCCGCTGCAACAACGGCTTTGCTCTCGACATGGAGGAAAGAAACTGTACAGGTAAGATTGTTCTTGTTATTTGGTAAACCTGGCACTCTCTCTCTCCTTTGATCTGCTTCAACATACGCCTCCGTTTAGAACATATAACTTTCACTATGATTCTTCCCAAACGTAAGTCATTTTTACAAATGAACTTGAGAATGTCAACATAGCACAAAACACTTTGTTTTGGCATAATGATATGATCATTAAAATATATCAAGACTTGGGCTGGAGAGATGGCTTAGAAGTTAAGCACTTGCCTTTGAAGCCTAAGGACCCCAGTTCAAGGCTTGATTCCCCAGGACCCACATAAGCCAGATGCACAAGGGGACACATGCATCTGGAGTTCATTAAGAGTGGCTGGAGGCCCTGGCATATCCATTCTCTCTATCTGCCTCTTCTCTTTATGTCTGTCGCTCTCAAATAAATAAATTTATACATACACACACACACACATATGTCTTAAGAACAGAACATAGCTGTTAAATTCATGACTGTTATATGAACTTGAATTATATTTCATTAATTTTTTAAGGTTTGTAATAGAGATACTGTGACCTATGTTCCTCACCAGAGAACACTACTCTTAACCATTCCCTTTCATTTAAAAAAAATGTGAAGTAACTTTTTCTATGAGATAATACTTACTTTATTATAAATGGTTGAACTGCATCTCCCGGGTCTTAGTTTCAGAGAACTCTTTATATTCTCTTTGGAATTTTCCTTTTTATCCCACCCCCATACCTACCCCTTCCTCACAATGCCCATTAAGATATCTCTCTTACCTCCTGCCCATGTCTACCCTGCCTAGCCTAGTTACGGTATTTCACAGTCGTCTGTCTGTCCAGCTTCTCATGTGCGGCTTCCCACACTAGCGCCTCACCCTCGTCCATCACCATCAGGTTCTGCCTTCTGAGCTGCCAAGCTTCGCTAGGGTAGCGAGGAGAGCTGCCCAGGATGCCTTCCTCTTCAGCCAGGCCCTCGCAGCTGCTTGGCAACGTTCCTGTGCACATCTTCACACCGCCTCACGGACTTCTCAGAACGTCTAAGCTTCTCTTCCGGACACACACTTCACATAACCCTATCTCCTTCTTTACTGCGGAGATTGTTTGATTGCCAACACCCTGTTCACCCAGGCTCCTAATAAATCCCCTCTTCCTCCCTTCCTCTCTCCCAAGTTTGAGTCCAAGATACTCCACCGGCAGCTACTGCCTCGGTCCGCGCGCTCCTCCCTTTACTGCTCTAGGGTGGTTGCCACAGGCTCGCTTCCTCTCCGGCAGGACCCCTTTTCGCTCTTCCTCATCTCATACACAGTTCAGAATGATCCCTTGGCCCTCTTTTCTCTCCAGCTGCTGCCATCCATCTCCTGCCTTCTCCTCGCTCCTCTTTTCACCAGCCATTCACCTTGCAGTTTGTACATTTGCTAAGCCATCTGAAGTATTTTCTAAAGACACTTGGCATCCCAGCAATGTTCCCCAGAGCGAAGGGGCAGGAGGTGCTTGGACCTGGGCCATGTTCACAGTGTGGAGTTCCTTTTGTGTTGCTGAGCAGAACGTCTGACCAAAAAGCAGCAGTGGAAGACACGGTTTTATTTTGGCTTACTGACTACAGGGGAAGCTTCATGATGGCAGAGGAAAGCCCAGCATGAGCAGAGAGGCTGAACATCTCTTCCTTCCCACATGTAGAAAATAGCAGTCAGAGAGTGATTCATTCTCATTCTCGCAAGGAGGAGCTGTCTATATAACACCGCTAACACCACCTCCAAAAGCACCTCTTCTAGCAAGGTTCTAGCTCCCAAAGCCACCAACTGGGGACCAGACATTCAGAACACATGAATTTATGGGGGGGGGGGGGGACATCTGATTCCAACCACCACACACACAGTCTCTGCTACATAGCAGACCTCTCCAGTTCTTCCAGCCTACTGGGTACCTAACAGCCAAATGCATCTTGTTCAGACAGCCATGGGGCTTTTCATCCTGAATCAGGGTTAGGCTTATATGACTTAACAAAGGCACACCTTCTGTGGATGCAGGCCCTCTTGGGCTAGAGAAGCAAAGCAGCTGAGGGGTCCTCCACCTCTAGCCAGCCACACCTCTTGCTTTTGGTGTGGAAATTGCCAAGTCACTTAATGTCACAAACACGCTCCTTGAACTATTCAAGTATTTGTTGACAGCACTGCCTTGTTTGGAGATACAGTGTGAAGCCCCCTAGAACACTGTTGGCCCCCACTCCTTCTCGCCAGGAAGGACTGTGGTCTGGCAGCCTGTCTAGTCCACCACCCCCCCACCTCCGCTCATGCTCCCCCGCCAGCCCGGCCATTCACCACCGAGCAACCTGCCCCTTCCTGACACGCACTGCCGCTGTTCACCTGAGACCTTCCCTCATCCCTCTAACTATTGCACATCTTTAACATTAGAATTTCTGTACAGACTTTGAGGGCCAGTTCAAAAGTCATCTCCCCCAAAGTGTCAACTCTTTGCAAAGAGCAGCTAACAACACATGCTGTTCTTAGCACCCCAGCATTCGGGAGGTGAGCTGTATTACAGATAAGGAAATCAAGTAGAGTTTCTGAGTTCTAGAGGTGAGTTGAACCACAGATAAGAAAACTGGGAAAGTGTTGATTTTTTCCAAAACTCCACGCAGACAACAGATTGGGGTTGTGCCCAGGCATTTGACTCCACGCTTTTACTTTGTAAAATTCCCACCACTTCACATTAGCTATAAACTCTCCTTGCTCCACAGCAGGGTTTTCTCTATCTTCCTTTAAGGGGTTTTAACAGCAACTACCAGATACTAAAAGACAAAAAGAGAATTAATATGCATAATATTAGCAGTCACATTGTAGCAGGAGATTTTTATTTTTAAAACAGTACTTAAATGTTTTCAGTATGGGGCTGAATAGATGGTTGCTTGTGAGCCTATCGCCCAAGTTCAGCACACGTGTGAAACAGCACGCATCCATGTTGGAGCACACCTACGGCAATGGGAAGGAGAGCCAGGAGAACCCAGAGACCTGCAGGCCAGCTAGACTGCACAAGCTGTAGCACAAACAAGCCACCCTGTCTTTATTTTTCTTTCTTTTTTTATTAGTTATGGGAGTTATGGACATCTTCAGTATGTAAACAGTACATGTCGGTACCATCCTTTCCCTCATCCGTGCCCCCCCAAAGGGACCCTCCTTGTTGGGGATATGCCGGTCATCCCCATGGGGATTGTGGGAAATCACCCTGTCTCGCAAAGAGCACAGAAGGAGAAAAAGAACACCAAGGTTGTCCTCTGACCTCCACACGCACACGCACACGCACACTGCGGTGACCACCCAGACATACAGAGATACGCACATCCTTACATCACGCACGTCTACACATAAATACGTATGTACACATACATAAACTAAAAGATAGAAATGTTTCCAGTATGGCCAGTAACTGGACAACTAAATAAAAGCTGGGAGCAAACAGCATGGGAACCGCTCCAAGAAAACCTCTGTAAGTCATTCCCTGACTAAATCCTGTGATAGAAAAACCTTCAACTTTGAATTCATCAAATCACAGTGGCAGAAGCAATTTTTTTTCCCATTGTGACAAAATTATCTTAAAATGAGTCATTTTATATATCCCGCTTCTCTACTGAGAAAGCTTAGAGGCATGAGAGATTTCTCAAAACTTTGAGGATACAGACACTGCTCTTCCTTCTTCTTTTCTATGTTATACAAAACCTGGCAAAAGCCACAGTGCATCATTTCTCTTTACTTTCTGAAAGTTAAAGCACTTCACATGTGAATGTGACCAAAAAAAAAAGTCACCCAAATGGGACATACACCAAGGTGCTGCCTTGCATGTGTGTAAGGCTTGGGGTATTTGCAGTGTCTGCCTGGGAGGTGCCTGTGTCTTGCCAGCCGGCAGTCGGGCTCACGGGCATGGTTCCATCTCACATGCTGGTCAGTCTGGGCTGTGGTAGCCAGCACCAGCAGGGCCTCTGAGTACGCGGTCTTCCCCCGCCGGTGACCACTGCCCCCTTCCTTGTTATGATGCATCCTTCTGTCAGTACGTCTAAGCCACAAAGGGAAATCCACAATTCCAGAACTGACCAGCGCAAAGGCACCACTTACCAGTTGGCCATGACAGTTTTGGCAGTTGGAGAAAGGGCCATGCCTCACTAAGGCTGGTCCCTTCTGTGCCAGGTCCCAAAGACGTGCTCTCCCACTTTGAGCCCTGGATTCCCAGGGTCTCGAGCGTCACGGCACCCTCACGGGGAAGGCCACCTCCCTCTGACGCCTCCTGTGCTTTCTTTCCTCCCTCTGACCACGCGGCGCAGACATCGATGAGTGCAGGATCTCCCCCGACCTTTGCGGCAGTGGGATCTGTGTCAACACTCCAGGCAGCTTCGAATGCGAGTGCTTTCAGGGCTACGAGAGTGGATTCATGATGATGAAGAACTGCATGGGTGAGTGCGGCCAGCCGCGGCCCCCGGCCCGCAAGCCGGCCGAAGGGAGGTGCCCTCTGCCCCACCCTCGCTGGTCTCAGAGCTGCGGACAGCATGCTTGGCAGGAGGCGTGGGGAGAGTCGGGGTGAGGCTTAAAGCCATACAGGAAACCTCTTCCTTGACACCTCTGATACCTTAATGACAACGAGATACTGAATTTGAGCTCTATTTGTTCATAAAAGTAATGACGCAGGAGGGAGTTATTCAAAGTAGATAGCATTATATAGTGACCTCCCCCCACCCCCACCCCAAATTATGTTCTGCCATGTTAATCCCATGCCATGTCTCTTAGCTGTGTGATATTAAAACCCCTGTGACATTCACTGTTTCATTCTCAGTGACGTACAGCACTTACCTAAAAAGACGTAGTTAGTTATGAGTCTACGATTTTTCCTTCATTTTGATTGGAGTGATGCACAGCAAATGATATATATCTTACCACTGACAAATCTGCTCATTTCATACAAGTAATTTTCTCAGTAGCTTGCTATGTCTGAGTACAAGTTTATGGAGTTCCATACTGAGAAGAAGTGAGAAAATCGGCTTATCCCATCTCCGCTTAATTTAGGCATATCTCTTTACGTTTGAATCACAAACCTGCTTCCTAATATTCTTTTTCCCGTGCTATAAGCATGGATTTTTTTCCCCTCAGATTTCTTTAATGGATCTCACGTTTTTACCTTTCAGACATTGACGAATGTGAACGTAACCCTCTCCTTTGTAGGGGTGGTACCTGTGTGAACACAGAGGGCAGCTTTCAGTGTGACTGCCCACTGGGACATGAGCTGTCGCCATCCCGCGAGGACTGTGTGGGTGAGTATGTCCCCTTGTCACAGAAACACTCTGGGCATGGTGGGTAAAGCTTAGGAGTCACATGGGAAGAATGTATTATTCTGGGGCTCACTGTAAACTGGACATTCAGATTCCCTGTTCAGTACACTGGGATTCCTATGTGAAGGATCCTATGTGGTTCAGTTAGCTTCACGTTGCTGGAACAAAACACCTGACCAAAAGCTCTGATGGGAGGAAGTTGTTGATTTTGGTTGACAGTCTCAAAGGGAAGCTTCACGATGGCAGGGGAAATGGTGTCATGAGTAGAGGCTGGACTTCAGCTCTACCTCAGCAGGTAGAAAACAGCAGAAGCAGGAGAGAGTGAGCAGAGCTCTGGCAAGGGGGAGCTGCATAACACCTCTAAATCTACCCCCCAAAACACACTTTCTCCAGCAAGGCTTCACCTCCACAATCACCATAATACTGGAGACGCGGTATTCAAAACCGAGTTGGAGGGGGGCACCTGATTCAAACCACCACACTAAGAGGCATGTGTTTCCAAGCAGTGTGGTTGGGTAAGCTGCCCATGACTTCCTGATCGATGACCAATGCACGCACCTGGGTTTGCACGTCCTCTACCCAACATCTCCTCAGGCCAGGTCCACACCGCACCCTAGATCCCTGAGCCTGACTCCTCACTGAAATACCATGGTCTCACGACTCTTAGCTCAGTAGGGAGGGCAGACAGGACAAGAGATGACAGGAGCTGGTCTTTTCCTGTTCCAGGTACTGCTTTCCTAAATAAACAGGGGCATCAGAGTTTACTATGTTCCCATAGGCTGGCTTTCCTATTTTGACTTGGGAAGCATTTTCATCATAGGAATTCTTCCTTACTAAGCTAAACAAAAAAATAAAATAAAATAAAATAAAAGCAGACAACATACCACATTTTAGAAATAATTTGAGCACACCTCACCAATGCATATGTGTTTATTTATAAGCCAGACAGATTGCTGTGCTCTTATATGAGGTGAATCTTAAATAATAGAATAAAAAGACATTGACAAGGATTAGTTCTAAAGCTTTAAATATTTTTATTTTGATAATAGCACACAGGTCTTTTTACCTTGGTAACTAAAGAATACTCGTGCTGAGTACGTTGTGATTTAGCAATTCAGGAATCTGTTTCTAAGTCCAGTTCAGTTTGCTGCTTAATTTTCATTAATCTCACAGCTGAAAAAAAAAGTACCTCTTAAAAGTACAATAAATAATGTAAAAAATATTTTTGTATTCTCCATATACTAAATAACCATAAGCATAAATTCATATAGCATAGTCTTCAGGGTAATTTTGTCAATCTGAGATAATTTTTCATTATATCTGGTTACAGTTTGCTGCTTGTGTTTTTAATTTATATTCTATCTAATGAATATCTCGCATATGGTAATAGAACAGGCTACTTTTCTCTTATTCATTTGTGTTTGATATCTTCCACATATCTTTGCATGTGTTTTTTTAAAGTCACCTGTCCACCTTGTAATGTTTAATTTACTTAAGCATAAGCAACAATGATCTATAGAGCTATCTGTCAAGGAGCATAAACACAATTTGATGAGGAGAAACAGGTGATGGTCTTCCTGTCATACCAGTTTTCTAGAACTAGAATCTTCCCTCAGGATAGCTCAGGCTATATAAGTAATACTTGAAGGACTAAGGAAGACCAAGCCAATGTAAATTCATAAATAACAATAAGCTTCGTTTCTGGTATGTGCTATGTATGTGTGGTCTGGTGGCAATCGCCAGCCACATGAGGCTAAATAATTTGAATTAAAACTAAATACATTAAAATATGCCTCACTTAGGGATTTTCCACTTGGGACCAGTCCCAACTTGGAAGCTTTTTGCTTTCCTTTCCTTAATGGGCTTTTCCCAATTCTGGGAACCCCTCCTGTTATGCAGGAGATCTGCTTTCTTTCCTGCTCTTAAGCTCTATAATAGAATGTTTCAGTTATTGTGTATACATTTCAGGGGATCAGTAGCACATTCAATACTATTGAGCAGCATGAACAGAGAACAGTCCTAAAAGTGAACAGTGTTCCACTACAGCACCATTGTTAGAAACAGTAGAAATAGAAATTCCAACATTCTGTCAAAACACCCCCATATCTTGGTTAATTTTTCATTGCTGGAACAAAATACCCAAACAGGAGCAGCTTTGGGAAAGAAATAGTTTATTTTGGTTTAGTGTTCCATAGGGTAGGGACCACCATTGCTGGGAAAGCTTGCCAGGAGCAGGAAGCCAGTATCACCACATCTTCACATCAGCAGGGAGAAAGTGGAGAGAGGGCAGCACAGGGGGCCTGGCTATGATACCTCAAGGCCCACCTACTGGCCACGCACTTCCTCCAGCACGGCTCCAGCTCCTGAAGATTCCAGAGCAGCACCACCAGATGCAGATTAATTATTCAGACACATGCCTGTGAGGGGCATATGTTCAAAAACCACCACGCCCAGATTATTTTATTTCCCCCTAAGTAAACACTCCTCCTGTAACCAGTAGTTCCGTGAGCCCATTCTTGATGGCCTTTGCATAAAGAATTAATTTTGTTTATGTTTCATTAGATATTAATGAATGCTCGTTGAGTGACAACCTCTGCAGAAATGGGAAATGTGTGAACATGATTGGAACCTATCAGTGCTCCTGCAATCCTGGATACCAGGCCACACCAGACCGCCAGGGCTGTACAGGTAGGGACGCCAAGCAGGTGTGCATGCTTTGCTTCTCTAACCAGCAAGAAGAACTTTTGGCGTTATGTACGGAAGTCTATGGGAGCCCTTTCTATTGAAAATGAATCTAACTGAACAGGGTACTTGATTTCAGGGTGCCATGATTGGCTGGTTTTGCGTAAGACTCATTGATTTTATCCTAGCAAATGCTCTAAATGTCATAGTTATTATACCTCTGAGTTATTTATTCTTCAGAAACCAGAGATGAATGGAATCTGTGTGAAAGTAAGTGAAAAGAACTAAGAAATACTAGTAGTTAGTGCTAGATTAATACAAGTGGTAGGGAAAAATCCAAACCATTCCAAACCAATTCTACCATTTAGGAATTATATGTTGTGGATTTTTTGTTAGGTGTGGTGTGTAGTAAGTGTGGTGAGTACCAGCAATGCATGTGTGTGTACAGATGTGTGTGCACAGATGCACACATGTATGGAAACATCAGGTGTCCTCCTTTATAACCCTCCTTCCTCCTTACTTGCTGGAGATAGGGTCTCTTCACTAGCCTGGAGTTTTCAGTTTATCGGTTAGGCCAGTGAGCCCCAGTGATCCTCCTGTCTCTGCCTCCACAGGGTTGGGGTATAGACAGGCACAGCTATACCCAGCTTTTAACTTAGGTGCCTGACATTGAACTCAGATCCTCATGTTTGCACAAGTGCTGTAACACACCAAGCCACATCCCCAGCCCTCACTATTATGTGTTTAAAAGGAGAAACACTAACTGCTTTGATTTAAGGAAGCAGACCTGGCAAGTCATGTATTGGCAATGTCATTTGAACAGATATTGATGAATGTATGATAATGAACGGAGGCTGCGATACCCAGTGCACCAATTCAGAAGGAAGCTATGAATGCAGCTGCAGTGAAGGCTATGCCCTGATGCCAGATGGGAGATCGTGTGCAGGTATAGATGAGAAAGTACACGTAACATCTAATTAATTTCCTGTTACAAACATGGCTCCAGATATTGCCAAGTAGAGTTGAATGTGGAAAAAATATTTGAGGTTGATGAAAAGCATCCTTGGCTTCATGTGATTGTAACTTTGTGTCACCAGATATTGATGAATGTGAAAACAATCCCGATATCTGTGATGGTGGTCAGTGTACCAACATCCCTGGAGAGTATCGCTGTCTCTGCTATGATGGCTTCATGGCCTCAATGGACATGAAAACGTGCATTGGTAAGTATCATAAGAAAATCAGAGTTTGATACACAATGTCATACACACATATAGGAGAAGGGTTTTTTATTGTTTTGTTAGAATTGTAAAATATGAAATGGAAGTATTATTCCAAAAAACATCCTTAAAGACACATGTTCTGTTTATCTGCAACACTAGCCTTGTGAGCAAACTGTGTTATAAATATACCTGTGTATTTCAGCAGCATGCTGTTCAGTTTCAATGGTAGCCTTTAGATCATGTGGTGAACAAATACTAACTGGACTTTTCAAAACATGTTTTCTAGACGTGAATGAGTGTGACCTAAACTCCAATATCTGCATGTTTGGAGAGTGTGAGAACACAAAGGGATCCTTCATTTGCCACTGCCAGCTCGGCTATTCAGTAAAGAAGGGAACCACGGGGTGTACAGGTAGGTCCCAGCTTCCTAGCTTCCAAAGACGAGCATCATTTCAACATTGAGCTTGACTGTTGCCATGCATCTCAAGGAGCCTCTTCCCTCAAGCAGGATATGACTGACCTGAAGCATGTATGATGTATTCACTTATATCTGCGGTACATGCTACCTAAATCACCCCAGGGAAAGGAAAGAGTGGGATGGAGGAGTCTGCCTCCTGTGCCTGGAGTCTGGCTCTGCTCAGCATCCTAGGGATCTCGTGTCATCATTCACTTTCTTACCTAAGTGCTGTCCAGATAGAGGCCATCATCTAGAAGGAATACCTCAAGGCTAGCAGGAACCCCAGTTCACATTAAGTTTTATAGTTCTAACCTATCAAAAAATATACTTAGGTTCTGGGGCTAAAGAGATGGCTTACCGGTTAAGACGCATGCCTGTGAAGCCTAAGGACCCAGGTTCAATTCTCCAGGTCCCACATAAGCCAGATGTGCATGGTGGTGATACGTCTGGAGTTCGCTTGCAGTGGCTAGAGGCCCTGGCACACCCATTCTTTCCTTCCCTCTCTCTCTCTCTCTCTCACTCTCTCATAAGTAAATAGATATCATTTTAAAAATTGAAAAGAAAATATTCTTAGGTTCTGTTTAGACATTTTCTCTTTCTTTCTTACCACTTTTATGTATTTTCCTCCCTTTTTATGCTTCTCCCCAAGTTGCCTCTCTCACCCCCTCTCCCTCACCCCTTTTCCTTCTTTTCCCTCTCCCTATCTCTGTCACCTTCTCTCTCTTCACTTACTTTGCTTCCTCCAACATCCCATGTCTTTATATCTCATTCTCCTTCGTCTCTAGTTTTATCCCTTTGCACACAGATGGAGCTGGAAAGTGTCAATGTCAAGGTTTGGACTGGATTCTCTTACTTTAAAACCTCTACATATTTTGCTTGAGGCAGGCAATCAGTGAGGGAGCAAGGCTGCAAATGAGCTGTTAAGCTGATCCCTCCAAGAAAGACTGACTAATGAGAGCAAATCTGTGGGCGTGTTCACC
This sequence comes from Jaculus jaculus, assembly GCF_020740685.1. Lineage (NCBI taxonomy): Eukaryota > Metazoa > Chordata > Mammalia > Rodentia > Dipodidae > Jaculus > Jaculus jaculus. The sequence goes on from NC_059115.1 coordinate 52,046,561, forward strand.
ACTAGTAAACTTGATAGGAAGGCAGTGGTGTGGGCAGATGTCATTTTAGCAACTGTGGCAAGGAATCAGTGAAAAACAGACAATTCTGCATACTTTAGAAATCTTTGGGAAGCCAAGTCTATGTAACGTATACATGTGTAAGTATATATGTGTACATATGCACAAGAAATGAGTAATTAGGTGATTCCTTCATCATGTGAACAGCATAGAGTATAATTACATAGACAAAGACAGTGCCTGCCTGGGCAATAGAATCCTACAGAAGCACTGTCCTGAGTGTGGTTTTCCATTGACCAACATGTCATTATGTGGCACATGACTATATATGTATGCAGATGTGTGTGTGTGTGTGTGTGTGTGTGTGTGTGTGTATGAGCATAAACATACAGCGATAACACATTGACCACTTTTTAGATAATATTGCAGTGAACTTTATTATATTCTCAGATAAATAGAAAAAAAAATGCACACCAAATAATAGTTTACCAAAACTCCATACCTAAACAATATGCTGATTTATTTTTGTATGTGTGGGATTGGGTCTCACACAATGCATTTGTTTTAACACTGATGCATATTATTATGCTGACTTTTAAAATAAAGAGTTTTTGTAAGTCGGGCTTGATGTCTTCATGGAAGAAGTAATAAATGTTAATAGGAAAGAAGAGCACAGTCGTTTTCTGAAAATACAATTTCTCTTAAGGTATTGTTTACTCAGTAGTCCTCTCCATGGAGCCTGCCTGGGCCTCTGCCAGGTGTGAGTCCCCGCCACTGGTACCCACAGGACAGTGGCTGCATTTGCTCTCACCAGCAGAGGTGCTGGCAGCTTCTTCAGTGCAAGGAACAGTTTGTTTGGAATCGTGAGCTTCACATTTTATTGTAATCTAAAACAATGAACAACAAAAGCGGTGTTTGTACTTTATACAGTTCCGTCATCACCTTCTCAGAAATGTACTTGGAAATAAACTAATCGGCTCATGTTTTATCTTTTTCTTATTCATGCTGGTTTCTCAGACGTGGACGAGTGCGAGATTGGTGCTCACAACTGTGACATGCATGCCTCATGTCTGAACGTCCCGGGAAGCTTCAAGTGTAGCTGCAGAGAAGGCTGGGTGGGAAATGGCATCAAATGCATCGGTGAGTTTATGGCCATAAAGGTCCTTCACTGAAGGACAGCATCGTTCAGGCCCTTGTGTACACGCGGGTTAACCCTCATAGCAGAGAAGGAGCACGCTCTGCACTGGCAGTTATTCTCCTCTGCGTCAAAGACTGTCCGGTCCCCACCTCAGAGTCTCCGTTAGCCGTCCTGTAAATGGCCGGATTACGGCAGGGTACTTCGGCATGTGCTCCTTCATGCAAGTTGCTCGGGAAAAATGATCTGACAGCCAGCCAGTGCTCTAAACAGCTGCATGATGAAAAGTGACTCGTGGGCTTTGTCAGTCTTTGTCAGCGAGATCTAAGTCCAAGGCAGTAAGTGGAGGAAGCAAAGAGTTTTCATGTGGCCTTAAGTTCACAGTAAGGGGTCAGTTATTAGGAAATAGGATTCTTGTACGAAAATCTGAGTGTTTTGTTGGATGCAAAGAAGTCTGATATGAAACAAAGGAGAATGGAGGAGGCTTTTCCTCCAAATTCAATAGCTCTTGAGCTGAAGTCTAATAATAATATTTTATAGCTGTAAGGCAGGGGACTGGATCATACCCTGGGTGTCATTCCCAGTGCTATTTAATATGCTCAGTGTTCTACATGCTTTAGCAATAAAGAATGTTCCAGCTGGTAAGAATTATCCAGGTCAAGTTATAATAGAAAAGAAAGCCTTCTGAACTGGCCCTCCTGTCATGGTTTCTACCCAAAAGCTGATAGGCCCACAGTAAGAATTAAAGAATACCTTAAATATCTCTTATCAACAGTGTAGGTTAATTTGAGTATACTAGCCTGCCCAGGCAAATGTTTTGTGTTTGTTGAATGTTTATTAGCTACTTATTGATTATAAATTATTGTATTATCCAAATATCTTTGCTAGGTAACATCCTACGGTAGCTTCATTAATTCTTGGAGCACCCTTCTTCTGCACTGGCCATGGCTCTAGCATTAACCTCAACCTTCCAGGCATATCCTCACTCCCATCCCAGCTGCCTACGTTTTTTTTTTCATCTTCTTTTTAGCTTTTATTTGATGTGCTTACTGTCCCTCTGTTAGTGTGACCTTCTAGAATAATATTTCATGCCCAAGACAAGAAGTTTCAAGTATCCAGGCGCCTGTGTTACCAAAACCACTGATCGCTTCGCTTCTTCTTCCCACCCCTGCTCAGCATGGTCTCTCTCCCTCCTTCCGCACTGCTGGTTGCTGAAAGAGCCCTCTTCTGTGTCTGCCTACTCCCACTCTTTTCCTCCCGCAAACTCTTCTTCAGCATGAGAAAACTTAAGCCTCAGATTTGATTTTATATATATATATATATATATGATTGACATCTGTCCCACTGAATTTAGGAAAGCCCCAGGTTTCTCTCCGTGGCTAAAGGCCCTGTGTCTGCCTCCACTGTCCTGTCGCCAGCTCTGTGCTTTGCCACTCTTCCTTTAACGTCTTGGACACTCCATGCACTTTTCCTTCTCAGTGTCTCTAGGCATGCTCTTCTCCCTGCAAGCACTACCCTTCCCCACCACTCCTTGGTGAGCTAGCTTTCTCTCTGTCTCTCTCTCTCTCTCTCTCTGTCTCTGTCTCTCTCTCATTCTTTGGCTCTGAAGTTAATTAAAAATTACTTCCAGTGCTAGAGAGATGGCTTAGCGGTTAAGCGCTTGCCTGTGAAGCCTAAGGACCTCGATTCGAGGCTCGGTTCCCCAGGTCCCATGTTAGCCAGATGCACAAGGGGGCGCACGCGTCTGGGGTTCGTTTGCAGAGGCTGGAAGCCCTGGCGCGCCCATTCTCTCTCTCTCCCTCTATCTGTCTTTCTCTCTGTGTCTGTCGCTCCCAAATAAAAAAAAAAAAAAAATTACTTCCAAAAAAATATTACTTTCTCAGTGGGGCCTTCTTGTTCCTACAGTCCACATTAGATGCCCTTTTTGTTGTCTCATTGTCCCTTGTAACTTAACAGTGCATATAATTTTTTTTTCTGGGCTGGAGAGGTGGCTTAGTGATTATGGCACTTGCCTGCAAAGCCAAAGGACCCAGATTTGATTCCCCAGGACCCACGTAAGCCAGATGCACAGGGTGGTGCATGTGTCTGGAGTTCATTTGCAGAGCTGAAGGCCCTGGTGCACCCATCTCTTTATCTCATTCTATCTCCTTCTCTATCTTTCTCTCAAATAAGTTAAATTAAAATTGAAACAGTATATTTTTTTCTGTTTATTTTTTCACCACTTCCATTAGACTATGCATGTCATGAGATCAGGAATCATATGTACATTTTATGATCTATGAACTGAAAGTTGAATGTTTTCTGAAGATCAATAGTATTTTCAGAAGTGTTCCTTTTTCACCGATAAGGAAGCCAGTGATAAAATCCACCTCAGTAAAAGTCAGATTGAAATCTACCACTAAGTTCTAAATACTTCACGCAGTGCTTACATTGGTTACCTTAGCCCTCGCTTGTGGCATGGGCCTTTCGGATCATGGGCCTGAGATCTTGGGGAATTGAAGCCATGTCTCTCTGCAGGTAAACTGAAACAACACCCATTTGGGCCACTTCATATTTAGGACAAGTGCTTAATGTTGCACTTGTATCTCTGACCTTGTTGGCTATGTTCTCTGGCCATGCAGATCTGGACGAATGCTCCAATGGGACTCACCAGTGCAGCGTCAACGCTCAGTGTGTCAACACCCCCGGCTCCTACCGATGCGCCTGCTCTGAAGGCTTCACTGGAGATGGCTTTACCTGCTCGGGTGAGGACGGAGCTGAGGCGGGCTCTCACGTGGCTGCCGTGGCATTGAATAGTCTTCCTTATTTGAAGACAGCCGTGAAAATTAAAGTATCTACCTTTGTCTCTATACTTTTGACCTATACATGAACGTGTATCATTCCCACACATTACACACAAAAATCTGAACAATCTTCCAGAATATTGGTGGAAGTTTGATAGCAATGGTCCTAGTAATTGTTATTATCAACGACTAATTTGTAAGCTAGTGGTAAAAAAAAAAAAAAAAGTTGGCTTTGTTTGGATCAAACCACTTGGATTCAAATATCACCTTGTTGCTTTCTACTAGGTAAATGGCTAGCGTGTCTGGCCTCTCCGGTTCCATTTTAACATAGGCATAGTAATGATGTCAGTACCGTTTCCACCACTACATGCTATGGGATGGGCTGTAGGAGCTATACAATCACAGCACACGTTATGTTTATCAGGGTTGCAGTAGCTTCTCTCACAGGGGAAGATAGCTTCTCTCACAAGGGAAAAGTGGTATGGTGGAGGTACAGGACTTAGAAAAACCCTTCATAAACACTAAGAGTAATGGTAGTGACTGGCATCAAAGTACATTATGAGCACATAAGCTATTTGTCAGGAAAAAGCTTCAAAAAATAGCTGTTGTTCAACTTTTTTTTCTTTTTCTTTCTTTTTTTTTTTTTTTGGTTTTGGTTTTTGGTTTTTGCAAGGTAGGGTTTCACTCTAGCTCAGGCTGACCTGGAATTCACTTGGTAGTCTCAGGGTGGCCTCGAGCTCACAAGAATCCTCCTACCTCTGCCTTCTGAGTGCTAGGATTAAAGGCGTGCACCACCATGCCCAGCTCTGTTTTTCAACTATGCTTCTTGTATTCCTTTGGATCAAACATTGTCTCATACACATATGTATGCATGAATGTCTGCATACATATAAATACATTATATATCTGTGTGTGTACACACACTCACATGCAAGATCATCTTGCTGGGCATAAAAATAAGAGACTTTTCACTTTATACAGGTTCTTAGTTGTTCAGTATACTTTAAATGCATAATTACAAGCTAGGTTTAATATCATTTAATTCATATAAAATGTAGACTCATTGTCAAATACCTCTTTAAGAAGACATGTTTATTCACTTTTGATACTTTTTTAAAAAGTGTCAGCTATTACATATATCCTCCCTGGCCTTCCTATGCATGTGGTTTCAAGGAACGAGTGTGGCTGTGATGACAGACACATCAGTGATCAGAGTGGGGCTCAGCCAGCACTCTGCTTTACTGAGTCTCAGCCTCATGTTCTTCCTGAGTCCTAGCGTAGTGAAGGAAAAATGCATGTCAGGCAACCAGTACATACACTACTTGGCTCTCAGTGAATATTAATTTATGCCCTATCTTCCCTTTTCTGCTTCATACTATTAAGTCAATCAATTTGCAAGTCTGTGAGTAATGGCTATTTCACAATTAAATTGGAGTATTTGATTAAAATTGTAGTGATAGGGGCTAGAGGAATGGCTTAGCGTTTAAGGCGTTTGTCTGCAAAGCTAAAGGACCCAGGTTGGATTCCCTAGGACCCACGGAAGCCAGATGCACAAGGTTGCACATGTATCTGGAGTTCATTTGCAGTGGCTAGCCAGGCATGGTGGTGCATACCTTTAATCCCAGCACTTCGGGGGCAGAGGTAGGGGTAGGAGGATCGTTGAGAGTTCAAGGCCACCCTGAGACTAATTAGTGAATTCCAGGACAGCCTGGGCTAGGGCACAACCCTACCTCGAAAAAAAAAAAAAAATGATTGTAGTGATAGGAAAGAAACTTTCTGCCTTCTCATGATGCCATAGTTTTCATTAAAGGTGTCTGGACTAGGCAAACAAGTTGCTAATTGTAATGCTGCTTTTCAGGTGAACATCATTTTAAGAGTATTCAGTGTTGTCAATTATATCTAGTGATTCTGTTACCCCACTAACTCATCACACTGGTCTTGAAGAGCGCCGAAGCCGTCAGCATTGGTCGCTGTACCGCTGAGTGCAGTACACCTTGACTCTGGTGAATGGGATTGTCGCTTCATGTTACTGAGCACTAATTTAAGCCAGGAGCATTAATTTTAGAGCCAGGGAAAGGAATATGTCACGAACTTTGACACTTTACGGAGGTATAATTTGCTTCTGCAGATGTCGATGAGTGTGCAGAAAACATACATCTCTGTGAGAATGGACAGTGCCTCAATGTCCCAGGTGCATACCGCTGCGAGTGTGAGATGGGCTTCACTCCAGCCTCCGACAGCAGGTCCTGCCAAGGTGGGTCACCAAGGTCCCAGTTCATTTTCGAATTGGATCGGCTGCAGCAAAAGAACCCACAGAAAGGGCTGGAGCAGGCTCCTCCACCTGGAAGCAGGGTCCGTGCACATGCTGCACATATAAAAGTCACTCGTTAAGCATGGATTATTGTGTGGAATGAATAATGATGGAGGCGGCTTTCATGTCTTATGAAATTTTCCTGGCTGAGAGCCAGTGGGTGGAAGTTTGGCTCATGTTTCTTAACCATTTCTTTATCCTTTTCTTTCTATTTCTTTTCTCTTTCCTTTGGTATCACTGAACAAATGACGTGTGGTGAACCTTTTAAAACCTGACCTGTTACCTACCTCAGTCACCAGTATTGACTTACGGTGTTTATCAAAATCTCAGTTGCTCATTTTTTGGCATTCACTGACATGTGTGAGACAGTTTGTGTGTGTTCCTGACACTAGAAGCCTCTTCAAGAGTTCATCAAGGATTTTGTCTCTGCCAAAGAGCAATGCCTCCTTCCTCTGCATTGTGACATCATGCCCTTTTCCTAAAAATGAAGTTTTGAGTCTGGTGTCTCTTTCCAAGAAAAGCATTTGGGTCGTATTTTAAATTAGAAATAAAGTTCATATTACATGTTGCTTGCAACATCACTGTGTTGTAAAAGAGTACAAAATAAATGAAGGAAGGAAAGAGATTAGAAAGAATTCACATGTAATGGGGCTTCAACACAATGTGTGATTCATAGAAACCCAAGAAGGAGGAGGAAAAGGAGGAGGACTCTTCCTAGGGCTAACTGATGAGTAAATATGACTAAATCAAAACAGTTCAGGCTTTTCCCTCATCTTTAATCACATGATCAGACATAGCAAGTAACACACACACACACACACACACACACACACACACTGTCAGTATTAACCAAGAACAAAGCATACAGTCAAAGCAAAACCCAGCAGTACACCACCACTGATTTTGGAAGCCCAGGAGGGTCTCCTCAGTGGTCATCAGTATGAATGGAATGAGTCGAAGGTAGACAAAAGTGGTCCCTGGGGAAGGTGACATTGGACACTGAAAGCGTCTGCTTTGACCCACCTTGATTGGGCAGAGCCAAATTTGCCTCTTATCTCGGGTCACTGTGAAGTGTGCTTCATTGTTTTTTCCCAACCCCATTTTCTTTCAGCACTACAGTCAATTAGAAAACATAAGTCAGGTGACCAGAGTCAAGGTGACTTATGTCTCCATCAGCCTGACCTCAGCCTGAAGGAGAAAGTCAGCAGAAGCCAAGCACTTCTAGCAGTGGGAATTTTTTAGGCGTACACGATATCTCCCTCCTCACGTTCATCCTTTGAGGCATAAACCCTTCCAGAACTCCCTTTGGCCCACCCACACTTATATTTCCTGAATATAAAAAAAAAAAAGATACCTTATCAATGTCAGGATAGTTAGAAAAATTCATTGTTATATACATTTCTTAATGTCTTTGTAAATAAGATGTGATTATTTTGTACATTTTCAGATATTGATGAATGCTCCTTCCAAAATATTTGTGTCTTTGGAACATGTAATAATTTGCCTGGGATGTTTCACTGTATCTGTGATGATGGTTATGAATTGGACAGAACTGGAGGAAACTGCACAGGTACAGCCAGTTAAGGACTCACTTGTGTTCTGATGAGTTAACATGAATATTCTGTGGTAAATAAAATATTCCCCTTAATTTATGCTTTGCTAATCTATACATTGGGTTATGTGTTTCCATATAAAACAAAATTTCATTCTGATGCATTTTCTAACTATGGAATTAATCCATCTGTATATAAATAATTTATATATCTCGCATAAAGCCAGTAAAGTGTACCTATACATATCTGCGTGTATATATTCAGATATAGATGTCTAAATATATAATTTTTGTTAAGTAGAGAGTCACACAGTTGTTTTATTCCTAATAATTGCAACATTTAATTGCTGCTTGTCTGTTAAAATATTAAAATACATGGTTATAAGCCAGGCATGGTAGTCCATGCCTTTAATCCCAGCACTCGGGAAGCAGAGGTAAGAGGATCACTGAGAGTTCAAGTCTACCCTGAGACTACATAGTAAATTCCAGGTCAACCTGGGCTACAGTGAGACTCTGCCTCAGAAAACCAAAAAAAGCAAAACAAAAACAAAAAAAAGACATGGTTAGAAATATCATGAACTATATGATCTGTAGAGCTTAGTTCAGGTATATATAGGGATTTAAGATATTTTCCCCCTGTACTGAGTCCTTCCTTGCAAACCAAGTCTACCAAATGCCTTGGAACAGCATGCTGTTGGTGTAGAGGAGGGAAGGTGTTAACATGGGCATCTTAAATGTTTCTAGATATTGACGAATGTGCAGATCCCATAAACTGTGTCAATGGCCTATGTGTCAATACACCTGGTCGCTATGAGTGTAACTGCCCACCGGACTTTCAGCTGAACCCCACTGGTGTGGGCTGTGTTGGTAAGTAAAAACTTCATGAAATAAACAAAACAAATATGAAATAAACAAAAAATGTAAAGTTGACTATTTAAACTCTCTTGACAATAGTTACCTGCATTGTATGTTTGCTACAGGTAATCTGCAAAAAAAAATGAAAAAGAAAAAAATCCCTTCCTTTAGGAAGCTCTAGATGCCTAGTTGTGAGGCCTTTAGAGGACCATTTTGGTTACAAAACTGCAAAATCAGGGCATACATATTTTCATTGGCTATGATTAATTTCATACAAAAATATCAATAAAGTTGTTTCCACTGTATTTATCTTCTGTACTCCATTGATTACATATATGATAGTAATGTCACTGAATTATCTATGAACCAGCAGTTTCTGTAATGGTATATGACAAAGATATATTAACACACCATGCCCTTCACAGACATTTATAATGTTATAGCAGGTTCATTGCAATATATGTTGTGGTTACCCAGATTTAGAAACCACTTAGGGGAATTGACAGCTTGTTTAAGACAGGCAATTGGATCCAGGTTTGTTGCCATACCCTGTAACTTGGTAGCCTGAAGCAGGAGGATCACATGTTTGAGACCAGCCTGGACTCCATAGCAAGTTTCAGACCTACGCTACAAAGTGAGACTCTGTCTCAAAACAAATAAATAACAAATAGATATACAATTTATGCTACAATATATGTAAATGAACTATTCTTGTATGTATATACATATATCTGCAATCGAATACTATGTAGTTCATACACAGGTTATTCATAAAGCAAGTGCAATGGGGAGTGGTTATAAATCTGAAATGACAGATGACAAAAATGCCATTCATGCAAATTGGAACTGAGCACATTAAGAATATTTATTTTATAAGAACACATTGGATTCTGAGGATGGTTCGCCAGTTAAAGGCACTTGCTTGCATAGCCTGCTACCTTAGGCTCAATTCTCCAGTACCCATGTAAAGCCAGATGCACAAAGCAATGCTTGTGTCTGGAGTTAATTTCCAATAGTAAGAGACCCTAGCATGCCCATCCATTCTCAGTCATTCATATTAACTCTGTTCTCTGAAAATAAATAAATAAAATGTTTGAAAAAGGAGAGTCTATTTGGATCATTATCAAGTAAGAGAGAAGGAAGCAAGGGTGAAGGAATGAAGATCTAACGTGGAGAGACACTGTGTTAAGTCACCTTACCACAGCCAAGACTTATCAGTAACAAAAAATAAAACTAAAAGAGGGAGAATGCTGGATGTGATGGCACACATCTTTAATCCCAGCACTAAGGAGGCAGAGGTAGGAAGATTGCTGTGAGTTTGAGGACATCCTGAGACTACATTATGAGCTCTAGGTCAGCCTAAGCTAGAGTGAGACCCTAACATGAAAAACCACAAAAGAAAGACTGAGAGAGCCAGAGGTGAAAATTTAAAACCTTGAACCTTCCTTTAGCTGAGATGTGATAGACTTGCAGGCCGCCTGCCCTAAGGCAGTGCTCTAAATGATTGTCCGGGCCACAGAAGGAAAAGTAGCCTATGGTTGGGCCAAATATGGAAGTTGAGAAGTGAGGTAAGAAGCCATTGCAATAGTCTAGTCTAAATAGATGGTATATCTGGAATTCAGGTTATCGTGGTAAAGACATTAGTGAACAGTCACTTGTCAGCTGTGTCTTGAAGGGAAAGTTGTCAAGCTTTATTATGACTCCTGTGAATAAGTAATGGCCATTAAGGATCAAAGGTGGTATCAAGATTTAGGGTTTGGGCAACTGAAAAACATGGAAACATCTCTTCAATGAAAATAAATAAGATTCAGAGACAAGTAGGGCAAATTTTATATGTGGAGGAAAGAGTGTTATGAGCTTAACTTTCTGACAAGTTGACTTTGAAATAGCTAGTAGATGTCTAAAAAGAGATATAAACATGTAGAAAGGTATAAGGCTCAGGGAAGAAATAAGAGAATCTTGAATTGGGAGCTTCCAGGGGGTGGGGGAAAGGGAGCAATTAAAGCCATGAAGTCAAGATTGCGTTGGTGGGTACATCTTGCCTGGCTGCTTGATTTTGTAGCTTGTGGGATCCAGTGTTTATTCAGGCTGTTGATGAATTGTATCCCCCAGCAGCTCACATGGCACTTTCTAGCAATCTGAAAGCTGGCCAGCAGGGAGCTGGCTTCCTTCTCAGTTCCAGCATAATCTCAAAGTCTTGCTGCCACAGCCCGTAGATTCTTCAGCAACAGGGTTTTACCATTTAGTTTTGGCTGGTAACCAAGTGCATTTGGCAATGGCCTATAGTTTTTTGTGGGCCTCATTGGTACCCCTGACCAGTGGCTTACATGAATCAGCACCATAGAAAGCTATCTCTTTGTTGGCTAACTAAAAGATACAACTCTTTTAGAGAGAAAGGGAGAGGTAGTTTGAGCAGAAGCACCCTGCAGGGGTGGAGAAAGCTTTACCCTAAAGCCCAGGTAAATCCCAGTGCGAGGGAAATTTGAAGCTTGTTTGTCACTCTGCAGATAATCGCGTGGGCAACTGCTACCTGAAGTTTGGTCCTCGGGGAGACGGGAGTCTGTCCTGCAACACGGAGATCGGCGTGGGCGTGAGCCGCTCCTCCTGCTGCTGCTCTCTGGGGAAGGCCTGGGGGAACCCCTGTGAGACCTGCCCCCCTGTCAATAGCAGTAAGTGGGGAACTGAAGAGGGGGTGAGATCGGGCTCTGGGACGGAGAAGTGGGCTGTTACTGTACTCCTGGGGTAGAGGGCAGGGGACCCAGTGTGAGAGGGGATGTTGTCAGTGATCATGCTGAAATCAGCCAGGAGTGATTTATAGAAAACGAATTTGAATTCATCTCTCCCTGCTTTTTAATGGTGTGTTTGGGGGGGGGGGGAATAACATTTTTAACCACAATCCAATATGAATAATCATAATATCAGTTCTCCATGGGATCACAGATGAAGGCAGTTGCCACTTCTCAGAGATTGTTAGTTCAGGTTCATTACTGGCCTGTGTCCTTAAAGTCAGTCACAGAGTACCTTAAATTGCAACATGTATTCTGATGTGCACAAGGACCCCGTCCTTTGTACCGCAAATGCTCGGTTTTTATTTACTTGCCAAAACGCTTGTGAGATGAATTATCTGAAAGAACTCTTTGTTCAAAACAGATAGCTTTTGGTTATTCTTTTGTGTAAGTCATCTATGAAATAATGATCTTTGGGGATAAAGTATAATATACATTACCAGAGATGTACCTAAAGGGACACTAAGAAAAAAAGAAAACATCTGGTTGCCCCTGAAGATGTTTGGTTTGAGCCTGGTGGCTGCTTAACACTTGGTGTTGTCTCAGCTGCTCCAACCAAGGTACCAAACCTTATTTCCCATTGTTTTGTAGCTGAATATTATACCCTGTGTCCTGGAGGTGAAGGCTTTAGACCAAATCCCATCACCATCATTTTAGAAGGTAAGGCAGCTGTCACCTAGGTTTAGGATCGTTACTAATTGTCACCTTGCATAAGGTGTCAGGCTTGCATGAGGCATAGGGCTTATTTTAGACTGAAGCTGATACAAAAGTTGGTGTGGAGCCCTCCCAACAAAAGCATTTGACAAAATGTCAGGTAGGCAGTCCACTACGCGGATGTTAAGTGACCGCTTTATCAAGAAGTAAGATCCACCACAGGCTCCCGATGTATCGTTGTTCTGCAGAGAATCAATCTGTACCATTGCCACCCTCCCCCCGCCAGTGACTCGTCCAAGCTTGCTTGTTCATCACTCTTCGCAGAAAGCAACAGTTCAGCAACAAAGCCAAGAAACCCCATGCTCACGATAAGCCCAGCACCGAAGGAGGGCGTAACACCTTTAGTTGCATAGAAGTCTGTGACTTACAACATGTCACCTGTGCCTTTGGTGACGACGTTTATGACTTGGTGAACTTTCTCCTTTTGTAGACATTGATGAGTGCCAGGAGTTACCAGGGCTCTGCCAGGGAGGAAACTGCATCAACACTTTTGGGAGTTTCCAGTGTGAGTGCCCACAGGGCTACTACCTCAGCGAGGAAACCCGCATCTGTGAAGGTAGGGGGCTCCTGCTACTCCTGGCCGCTCTCTGTCCTCCCATAGCCCCAGATTCTACAGAAGGGTCTGTGGAGACTCCCTGTCACGTCTGTCTTTTCATATCAATGTTGCTGATTGGTAAGATGCTAGGTAAATTCAATTTATTGTCCACCTCCTGTATTTAGTACAATCTCTTGAGTAGGGTGGTGGGTGGACGGCCTTACCACCCTGATCGCGCCCGATCTCATCTGGCTGGTTAAATGTAAATGGCGTAGCGTGAAAGCATGCCTTGCGGAGTTAACCATTAGTGCAAACTGACCAGAATGCTACTTTGCGTGGGGAAACTGGAAAAGTGTGATGCGATTATTCATCATCTTTGCAGCTGCCAATACAATCCCAGTGCTTATTTGTGGAATGAGTGAATTTATCTAAAAATGAACATTACACGTGAAGCACTATTGCTTCTTTTACAACCTCCCTCTTTGAACTTGCTGGCTAAACGCATCTGAAAGAAATGTTATGTGTCGGGGGTGTAGCCAGCAGCTTCCCTCCGTCTGCAGTCTCTGAAGAGGCTCTAGCTTGAAAGCAGCTGCAAAGATAAAGGATCTCATATCCTGGGCTTGGTTTAAACTCATAATTAAAACCTAGTTTAAATGGTATAGGAAGAGCATAGACTTTAAAGAAATTGTTAAAAATGTGAATTTTAATTTAAAAAAATATATGCACTAGGCAAATTATTATTTTTGCCACTTTAGGTTAGTCTATTTTCAAGATTCATGTTTTTAGTATTGAATTTATATATATATATATATATATACATATATATACATATATATATATGTATATATATATATGTATGTATGTAGTATGTAAACGTATACTTTGGGGGTGGCTACTTTAATTTTAAACATTGCAAATATGGAACTAGTGAATCACCTATGCTTTGTGTGATAAGCTAAATTATATAAACTCATGGGAAAATATCTTTACTAATTTACATATATTCTTGTCTATTTCAGACATTGATGAGTGTTTTGCACATCCTGGCGTGTGTGGGCCTGGAACCTGCTACAACACCCTGGGAAATTACACCTGCATATGCCCACCTGAATACATGCAGGTCAATGGAGGCCACAACTGCATGGGTTAGTAAAGGCCACTGAGGTTACCTGCTTAGGTTACCATTGCTGATGTCACTCCTAAGGCACTTCTGTCACACAACTGTTGTTAAGAAATTTTGGAAATTAAATCTTCCTGAATTATTAAATATGTTAGTCTTATAAACTGCTGGCTTTTTATTAAGTATTTTAATATATTTATTCATTTATTTGCAAGAGTGAGGGAGAGTATAGGAGCATGCCAGGGCCTCTTGCTGCTGCAAACAAACTCCAGATGCAATTTGTGCATCTGGCTTTGGCTTTATGTGAGTACTAGGGAATTGAACCTAGGTCTGCAGGTTGGGCAGGCCTTTAACCACTGAGCCATCTCTTTAGTCCTATATTAAGTTTCAACTTTTGGCTATATAGTTATGTTTCAAAGTCTAAGGTAAAATTTTCATTGTATGCTACAGTCACATATTTTAGATAATTTTCATTTTCCATGTATATAAAATGTATATTATATAAATAAGAGATTATTTAAATTTTAATACATAATTCTTTTTAAAGTAAAATGTTTATGAATAGAGAAATAACATTGTCCCACCAAAAATTTATCCATGAAATACATTTAAAAAATAGTAGAAATGTAGGCTGAAGAGATTGCTTAGTGGTTAAGTGCTTGCCTGTGAAGCCTAAGGAACCTGGTTCGAGGCTCAATTCCCCAGGACCCACGCTAGCCAGATGCACAAGGGGGCGCATGCATCTGGAGTTCGTTTGCAGTGGCTGGAGGCTCTGGCGCGCCCATTCTCTCTCCCTCTCTGTCTCTCTCTCTCTCTCTCTGCCTCTTTCTCTCTCTGTCACTCTCAAATAAATAAAAATTTTAAAAAGTAGTAGAAATGTTGATCAGAATGATTTACCAACTTAAGTATTATTTTATATAGCTTCAGGGCTGAGGAGATGGCTCAGTTGGTAAAATACTTGTCACGGCACCTGATATCACATCCACAGCACTCATGTAAGATACCAGGCTCATGAGGGGCCACAGCCAGAATGCCACAACCCAAGAGACAGAGACAGAGACAGAGGGTCCCCAAAGCAAGCCACCTAGCTAGAGTAGCAGAATTGACAAGATGTGAGTTCAAGTAAAAAACCCTATCTCGATAAATAAGGTGGCCAGTGATCAAGGGAAACACCCAACATCAAACCCTGGCCTCCACATACACATTCACACATATGCACACACATGCATGCATGCATATGTACATACAAATGTACGTACACATATGTCCATACACAACAAATAAGATGGCTGCAAATGACAGCGATGTTTCAGAGCTGTGTTGCTCAAAAATCTTTGATGTGGACAGGGTGCAAGTTCAGTTTGTCATTGCTCACTGATACCACCAGCCGGCTGACTGGTCTTTTTTTCCCTGTAGACATGAGAAAAAGCTTTTGCTACAGAAGCTACAACGGAACCACTTGTGAGAATGAGTTGCCTTTCAACGTGACAAAACGGATGTGCTGCTGCACATACAATGTTGGCAAAGCCTGGAACAAGCCTTGTGAGCCATGCCCGACGCCAGGAACAGGTAAGGACGCAACTCATGCTCCCGCCAAAGGCTGAGTCAGCGGTACACACGTGACACGTGGCAGAACATCGAAAATCAGAACGCCCCCAAACCAGATGTGCCTCATTCCCAAAAGCACCCTTTGGGTCTGGTTCCCAAGTGACCCACTTGAGGAGCCAAATGCCAGTTTCTAGACATGTGTCACCAGTTTCCAAACCCTGAGGAGGAACTGCAGTGCTCAAGGGCTGGAGCCTGTGGCAAGGTCCACAGAAAGTCTTCGTTGTCAGCCAGACCTGTCATCCAGGAGTTTACTCACCAGATATTTCTTTTTTTTTTTTTAATTTTTTATTTATTTATTTGAGAGCGACAGACACAGAGAGAAAGACAGATAGAGGGGGAGAGAGAGAATGGGCGCACCAGGGCTTCCAGCCTCTGCAAACGAACTCCAGACACGTGCGCCCCCTTGTGCATCACCAGATATTTCTTGAGCAGCTGTGGTCTGTTGCTGTGTTAGATCAGAATATAGAATATTTTGAAAACATTTGAAATCTGTAGTTTTCAATAAGTATGTCTGGTACTTTTCCCTTGAGTTCAGTCTAGAAAATATGCAAAAAAAAATGTACTTGGTGATCAAATTTTACATAAAAACAACTCGATGTGTTTCTGGTGCATATCCATTCCCTTAGACCTAAATAAAATTTGCGGGCACAAGATAGAACTTAATCCTTTTGTGGTAACTTTCTTCTCACAAACACAAATTCTGCTGAGAGCAAAAGTAAAAGGTCTTAGAGCAAAACAGTAACAACTGCTTGTCTAATCCAGTTGTATCATGACCTAGAGATGGGCAGAATTTTGTTGTTTTGTATACGTATTTGCGTGTGTTTCTGTGCGTGTAGCGTGCATATATGTGTATTCATGTTAGTATATGTGTGGGTACGTGTAGGAATACACAGGAAAGTCTACATGTGTTTGCACATGTGTGCGTAGAAGCCAGAAGTCAGCATTGGATATCTTCCATGCTGGCTGTTCACATAACTGGGACAGTCTCTCACTGCAGCCAGAACTCATCAGTTCAGCTGGGCTCGCTAGGCAGCTGGCCTTGGGGGTTGTTCCTGTCTCCACAGCCTGAGTTCTGGCATTACAGGTGCCTGCTGCAGTCCCATACGTGCTGAGGATCTGAACTCAGGTCTTCCTGTTCACTTAGTAGCGCGTGGCCAACTGAGCCATTGCTCCTGCCACAGTGGTAGTAACCCTTCATAGCCATAGACACTAAGAGTTGAACCAGTTGGACAAATAATCTTTAAAAACTGATCATGCATTTTTTTTTACAAAATTATTACTTGCAGCATATACTTAAATGTTTTTTGATGTGGCAAGAAAATTTAAGGAAGGAGAGAGGTGTTGACAAGTGATGCACAGGCCGTCTTCAATAACTTAAATTCACAACTTATATTAGTTGCTTTTCTTGTCAACTGTGACAGAATTCTTCACAGAAGCATCTTAAAGGAAGGGCTATTTGGGCTTAACAGTTTCAGGGCCCACAGTTGATCATGACGGTGCAAGCAAAGAGGAGTGTTCCATCCATGGGGGTCTTAACTCGTATCAGGGTCTTGAGCTAGAAGGCAGAGGAAACAGACAGAAACCAGAAGCAGATATAACCTTAAAGGACTCAACCCCTGTCCGTTAGCTCATGGCACTTATAAAAGACTCAGCCTTATTTACACCACCCAGGAGCCACCTCCTAAAGGCTTGACAGCCTTAAAACTGGCAGCCTTAAGTCGGGCGTGGTGCCGCATGCCTTTAATCCCAGCACTAGTCCACCTTGAGGTTACATAGTGAATTCCAGGTTGGCCTGGGCTAGACGAGACCCTACCTTGGGGGAAAAAAAAAGCAGGGCAGGAGAGATGGCTTAACCGTTAAGGTGCTTGCCTGCAAAGCCAAAGGATCCCGGTTCAATTCTCCAGGACCCACATAAGCCATATGCACAAGGGGGAACATGCATCTCGAGTTCGTTTGGCATGCCCATTCTCTCTCTCTCTCCCTCCCTCCCTCCCTTCTTCTTTCTGTCTCTCAAATAAATAAATAAATAAAATATATTTTTTAAAATAGCAGCCTTAACAAAAGTTGTGGGCTGAGCATTCAAAAGACAAGCCTAAGAGGGACATTTCAGATTCAAACCATAACAGCTTCCAAATGGATTTTTTTAAGCTATGTCTTGTCACATGCATGTTCCATAAAATGAAGTGGAAGCATTCTTGTAATTCTCAGTTTTAAAATTCTGTAATTAGAAATGGAAAGTGACTGGAAATACTATTCTTCAAAGGAAATGAAGGACTTAAGTCTATATTTATATCAACGTCCTGCCATTTGTTGCCCCATGGCGAGAATGTATCCTCTCAGAATTGATTGCCCCTGTATAAAGTAGGGATGATAAATAATGTCAGGGACCATTTAACATGGTCATAATGATGCTTAGTGAAGTAATGTATTGTAGCTTGTGATTTGCCAGACAATCAGAAATCATCAAGTTGAATAGCTAGCTCAGATGGTGCGTGGAATAGCATTCGGTACATGTCTTACCTCATACTGCTTGCAGTATTTTACTCACTGGTGCCTTTTGCATTATAAAAATTCATACTCTTTTAATTTTCTATTAATTTGGAGAACTATGTGTAGGAGTAACTTTTGTACTCACTATTTTATTACTGGTTTTTGAATAAAAAGTACCTCAAATTTGCTTTCCAACAGCAACACATTTATGGTTTTAATAAAAGACAGATTCTCATCACATTCATTGCTCATTGTTGACGTGCTTCTCCAATACAAAACTATTTTGAATGTCAGAGTCTTTTTGTGTTGACATGCTTATATTTTGGACTGTAATCTTGTTTCCTCAATCTACGTAAGCTGGACTATGTTTAAGTTCTTCATATCATAAGGTGAATTAATTTAAACATCTTACATACATAATTTGGATTTTGTAATGATTTATTAGCCATCTAATGTCAGATATGTAAACAGTTAGTAATAGAAATGATAACAGTGGGAGTGGAAAAAACCTAGATCTCCCTTTTGCAGAAGCTGACACTATTATCAAATAAATGCGATTTAAATTAAAATGTCTGATAGTGAATATTACAAAATACATTCATTGGTGAAAATAATATTTCAAATGAGTTTGAGAAGGTTAACAGTTCATTCTTTATGTTTTAAAGCTGATTTTAAAACTATATGTGGAAATATTCCTGGATTCACTTTTGACATCCACACAGGAAAAGCTGTTGGTGAGTTTTTTAACATTATAAGTTTACTTGTCTATCATATGACTATTAAAATGTACTCAAGTATCTTAAACTTCAACAGTACCACAAAATATAACATCCTGGATTTCAGGCTAATATAATTAGCTAGCTAAGAGAAACTGAATGTATACACTCTAATCTAGGGTTAATATTAGTATCCCATCCACATGGTCAGGTGACTGAATTGTGACAGTCTCAAGATTTCATGTATACCATATAAAAACTCGAGTTCCTCTTTCCATGCCTATTGTGTTACATTTCTAAATAATCCACCTTATGTTACCTGTTAGTTACTGTTGTCAAAAGTACATGTGTAAGCTTTTAGAGTATTTTTATAGTACTCCTTCCTATTGGTCTAATGAATTTACAGAATTATTATTCACATAATTTATTTCCTTCTACCTTTCCCCTCCAAGTTTAAGTAATTTAATTTTAAGCCTCCATTAAACAATATACTTCAAAGATTCCATTGTGCATACATATGTAACATAATACCTAAAGTTAAGGAAACATAGCTTTTTAATCACATGAAGAGCATTACTGGGGATGACCTGACATAACTTTGTGGAGGTTCTTAACACCCTTTCACCACTAAAATCACTTGTGTTGTTCTATCAGCCATCTCAATGCCCCCAAAGCTATTTTGAGACACTAACCATTTTATGGTCACTCGGTCTTCATAACACGCAAAATCACTCATACTAGTACACACTTGATTTTGTATGTTCTCAACTCCAGCATACACATGGCATTATTGAGCCTTATATGGCAAATACATTAAGCTGAGGCACATAGAGTTTACAAAATCTGTCCACTTTCAGACATTGATGAATGTAAAGAAATCCCAGGCATCTGTGCAAATGGTGTGTGCATTAACCAAATCGGCAGTTTCCGCTGTGAATGCCCGACAGGATTCAGTTACAACGACCTGCTGCTGGTCTGCGAAGGTAATCTGGGTAATATATGTCTTTAGTCCCAAAAGAGTTTGCTATTCCGAAAAGGCTTTTAGACTGTTTTCTGGCTTTTTTTTTTTTTTTTTGTAACGATTTCTTGGATAGTTATTTAAGCATTGGTGGTGATAGTGGTCAAGTGACTGTCACCCTCCTAAGGCATTGGTAAAAGGCTCTTTTCAATTCAGACATCGACGAGTGCAGTAATGGAGACAACCTGTGCCAGCGCAACGCCGACTGCATCAACAGCCCGGGCAGCTACCGCTGCGAATGTGCAGCCGGCTTCAAACTGTCGCCCAACGGGGCCTGTGTAGGTGAGCGGGAGGCTGGCGGCCAACGCCCAGCGATCTGTACATTCCCTGCATGCCAACAAGTCTGTGTTTCCCTAACCCCAAATACCTTCAGGGACAGTTTTAGAAAGATTGTCAAATTCAATCTATTTATTTATGGTAAGCCAATTTCATTATAACTTTTAGATTGTTTTGTTAAGGAAAGAAAAAAAAAAAGTCCCTTCAGTGGCTTTCCCTGGGATAAAATAGCATCGTTCAGATCCCAATCAACCTAGAAAAAGAATTATATGATTGCAAAAAGAGACTTGGATCCTTGAAAGCCTTGCTTATTTTGATTCAGCTATTGCTATGGTTCGTTTTCAGCCTGTCTGTAATAATTAATAGCAGGTTACATGAGAAATGCATCTGTGAAAAAATGAAGGAATCTTAATAAAAATCAGATATGTGTAACATGTGTTTTATTTATTTTTGTTCCAGATCGCAATGAATGTTTAGAAATTCCCAATGTCTGCAGTCATGGCCTGTGTGTGGATCTGCAGGGAAGTTACCAGTGCATCTGCAGCAATGGCTTCAAGGCTTCTCAAGACCAGACCATGTGCATGGGTAAGAAGGGTGTTTCCTACCAGGGCACAGAGTGGAGCTCAGACCTGAGCACAGATGGTGGCTCCATCCCAGGCCCTCTGTAACGACCAAGTCTCCATCATGTGAACCTGTTCAAGGCTTTATTGCAAAGCTTGCCAGCAAGGACATACCACACACAGTATGTATTCAGTGACTCTCAGCCTGTCTCCTTGGAAGATCTTGACACGGCTTGAAGGGCACTCTGAGACACTCAGATTAAGTGGAATTTACCATAGTCCTGACTGCCCTTTGTCCTTCAGTGTTTCCCATCAAGAAAACATGTTGGAATAGCAGGATTAAAATGAGCCTGCATATACATAACTTTGGGCAAGTGCTTAATTCCCTATAAACACTAAAACCATTTGTGTTGGTCTGTCAGCCTTCTCAATATGCCCGCTTGTATTTTCAAATAGTTGAGCACTTAGCTGCATATTCTGCGATTTGTCTTTAAAATAGTCACAGAAACAAACATAGCCAAAGGCTCTGAAACTTCCCAGTAGCTAACACAGTGGCTAGTTAAGTGATAATGGTGTTCAGTAAGCATGTGCTGGGCAGACCACTGATACGTTTTCAAGGGCAGATGGACTGGATGCCCTGAGGCTGCGGCTGGGAACACATCTGGTGTCAGCAGCTGGCTGTGCCCTGCACTTTGTATCATAGGAAGAAAAATTAAAATAAATGTGTATTTGTACTTAGCATGTTCTCAGTGTGGAAAAGCTAGGGCCGTACATCTGCTCTGTTGGTATTCCAGATACTGTTTCGGTATTAAAATCAGGTTCCAGTGTGACAGGATTGTTTTCTTCCTGGCATATCCGTGCAGCAAGGAGCTTGTGGAGAAAATTCTCAGCTTGTATATTGCCTAAGAGCCCCTTCCCAGCATGCACTTCTCCCAGAGTGACAGGAATGCTCTGCTGCGGCTGGTGCAGAGAAAAGCATGGGCTATGGTCCCGATGGCATGGACTTTCTGAGAACACTTGCCTGTTGGTGTTTCTCCTTCTGTCGTCCCCAAGAGAGTGTGATTTGCCAAAAAAAAAAAAAAAAAAAAATCTGTGAGATTTATGACTCAGAAATTCATATGGGGAAAATATGTTCTAATCTTAATGATTCCTCCATGACAAAAGTCAAGCAGAGCCCTCAGTCAGACTTCCTGTACACCGCTTCCTTCCAAAGACCCAGGCTGCTCTTTCCTTGGTAGGGTTTGAGTAGGCTGCTCAGGGCGTCTGCACTCTCATATGATGGATGACCTTTTTAACTACTCAGGTGTTTTTTGAAAGGTCAGTAAATTCCAACCTCCAATTTGGATCTCACTACTTTCATAAAATTAAAAAAATAAACTAAACTTTTCTTGATTAAATTTAGATATTTAGATTCCTGGGGAAATGTGAATAACGTTTGTCAAACTGTTTTAATATTTCATAAAAACATTTAAGTTCCATTTGATAGCAAACCTACTCATTCAAACATCCCTGCCAAGGGAATACTTGTCTAGGCTAACTCTAAACATCATACGTAGCAGTACGTCATTGAAATACATGGTTAGTCTTTTTTATGACTTGTTGATTTTTTTCATTTTTTTTTTTGTACTTTAGAGAGAGAGAGGCAGACAGACAGAGAGAGAGTTGGCATGCCAGAGCCTCAGCCACTGTCATAGAACTCTAGACACTTACACCATCTAATGGGCATATGCAACCTTGTGCTTGCCTTTGTGCATCTGGCTTATATGGGATCTGGAGAATCAAACATAGGTCCTTAGGCTTCACAGGCAAGCACCTTAACCACTAAGCCATCTCTCCAGCCCTGTAACTTGTTGATTTCTATCTTCCCTATCACATACATAACATCCTCAAATAAATAAGCACTGTCCTGGTAAAAATCTGAGTAAGTTCAGTAGGAAGTAAAAAAAACATGGTTAAGGTGAGTAAATACTTGGTTCTAGTTAAAAATCAGTTGCTTTGAGCCAGTATTTCTTTCCAGATGTTGACGAGTGTGAGCGGCATCCATGCGGAAATGGAACTTGTAAGAACACTGTTGGATCCTACAACTGCCTGTGCTATCCTGGGTTCGAGCTGACTCATAATAATGATTGCCTGGGTAAGTCACTTGGTCTTTCTGGCTCCCCTTTCCTCTCCACAGATGATAATAACTGCAAATAAAACCAAGAATCAAAACAAACTTCTATTAGTAAAGTTTCACATATGCGCCAAAAGACATACACTATCATTGATCAATATCTACTTAACTAAAACCGTTTCTTGCCCTAAATAATCACAAGGCTATGTCCCATTTGAGCCCTTCTGTCACTGAGTCGATCTGTTGTGGAGGAAAGGTTATCAGGTGCAAGTAAACATACTGGGGCTGGTCTATGACTTGGGTTATTTTTACTCTCTAGATGAGATGGAAGAGAGATTCTGTTGCGTCCGTGTTATTCCAAGTTCATTCTTGATTGACATTCAACCACCATCAGCTTTCTACAAATAACCATGCCTATGCCTTAAAACTTCTTTTTCCTTCAGCTTTTGATATCTACATTGCTTTCCCGACAGAAATAGTGCATTGTGACTAAGTTTCTGGATGGGCCAACAGAATCCTCACCTGTGCATAGCACGAAATTTTAGCATGTGGCCCACACTAGCATACAAAGGTGACATGTGAATTCATACTGAATGGAGAGAGAGACTCTCAAAGAATGTAGAGAATCAGTAAGAAAAGTCACAACAATCTGGTGCTCCTTATTCAGCATGTGCCTGCACTGCCCGGCTGCTTGCAGCATAGCATAACTATAATTACATGACCCTGCAAGACAAGACATGGGGGACAATTCAGGTTCTCCACCATTGTAAGACCATTGCAGCTCCACTTCCTAATTTAACCCTGTTGGTCTTCTTCATATTTCAACATTCTGCAATTATGTAAAGGGTTTACAGCCAAAATGAACACTTTATTCAACCGGTCTCACTCTGACTGTATGTAGGGGTTCTCAGGCTGTGAGCAGGCAAGGACTTCAAAACACAGTCTTCAGGAAAACTGGGAAATTAATCGCATGTAATCAGCCTGAGCTTCACTGAAAACCCCACACTTAATGTCTGCTTTTTTTTGAATTCTTATAGCAGGCTGGAGAGGTGGTTTAGTGGTTAAGCGCTTGCCTGTGAAGCCTAAGGACCCGGTTTGAGGCTCGGTTCCCCAGGACACACATTAGCCAGATGCACAATGGGCTCACACATCTGGAGTTCATTTGCAGTGGCTGGAGGCCCTGGCGTGCCCATTCTCCCCCCCCCCTCTCTCTGCCTCTTTCTCTGTCGCTCTCAAATAAATAAATAAAAATAAACAAAAAAATTAAATAATTCTTATAGCATGCCAACAATTGTAGGGCATGTTTTCCATAACTGGCTTTCCTGTATTTGACATGTCCCCTTCTTTACTCTTTGTGCATAGCCATTATCTCCAGGTAAAGGCTCCACCCATGATGCCATCAGTTTAGATCCCATATGCCCCCTTGCCTCTGCAGAAAGATGTTTCATTTGGAAAACAAAAGGAAACCTTTACTATAAACTTCCAGGTTTTATTTGGTTATAACTCTGTATCAATATCAACAATGTGCTCCTGTTGCAAGGTAGTCCATGTGACCTTGTCAGTGACACAGTCCTTAAGGTGCATTTCACTCCCCCTCCATTGTTAGACCATAATGCAGGCTTTGTGTAAATCTGTGCCAGGAAGCATTTCTCAGTTTGAGCCCATGAAACGGTATGGATGTAGACACTGTCTGAAAAAGTAAACTCCTCTCTGCTTTCAGACATTGATGAGTGCAGCTCGTTTTTTGGCCAGGTGTGCAGAAATGGACGGTGTTTCAATGAAATTGGTTCCTTCAAGTGTTTATGTAATGAAGGTTATGAACTCACTCCTGATGGAAAAAACTGTATAGGTAAGAAACTAAACAATACCTAGTCTTGAAAGCATTTCACTTTGTGAAATAAAGTAACACACACACACACACACACACACACACACACACACACACACTTAGGAACTCATTCACATTTCATTTGGTCATCAGATCACATGACCAAGATAACCTATCTATAATGGGATCATTTCAGTTTAAGGTGTTAACAATCAATTGAAAATGTTCCATAGGCAAGGTTATTTTAGGAGGGAACAACACTTGAGGTTATCCATGTCTCAATAAAAAGAAAAAAGACCAAAGAAACATTGCAGAGATGTAGCAGTCCACCAAGGAAGAACTATTAAAGATATCCAAAGGGGATATAACAGGGAATATTTGTCTGCCTGACCTATCAGAGAGAGGGCCCTGGTGGAATCCATGTTAATGTCGCAGCAGGTAAATCTACACAATGATCAGCTCGTGTTTGAATTACTCTTTGTCTTCTTTCTCTCTAAAGACACCAATGAGTGTGTCGCCCTTCCTGGCTCTTGCTCTCCTGGGACCTGTCAGAATTTGGAGGGATCCTTCAGATGCATCTGTCCTCCAGGATATGAAGTGAGAAGTGAGAACTGCATAGGTAAGACGCGTTTGTTCTGAGGTCTGTGAGCTGTGCAGGATGACATTTGGTGCAGGCTCTGTGGAAGCACACTCAACCTCAACGACTACAAGCATGCTCACATCAGGAGTTAAACAGATAGCCGTCTATTTTATTGAGCCATCAAAAATAACGTGATGTCTAAGTAGTAGAAATAAAATTTAAGGGATGTGGAATTTTTCACCCACAGATGTCTTAACGCTAGTCAAGGCATTTTCATCACACGCTAATCATTTTTCTAAACTTCAACAGAGATTTTTCTACTGAATGTGGAGAATGTCTACAAAAAAAAATGTAATCTTTGGCACCCAATTTTAAAATAATTATCTAAGGTGTCTAGGGTCCTGTAAATGTGAGGCAAAAAACCTTGACAGGTTGAAATATTTTCCCCCCTTAGAAGGCCTCATATCAAAATAGAAAATGCTAATCTATTTGTCTTAACAAATTTTTCCACTGAAACTCCCCCAGCACCCAAGAACACTGTAACTGTATCAAAAAGGGATCTAGTAATTGCCTGATGGCCATGAAAGAGGCCCACCTTTTTAAGGTTCACTTTACACTACTTTTTACAGCTTTGTTGAAACTGAAATGCAACCATTGGAGGAGTTTTTAAGTTTCGATTTTTTAGAGGGGACGATTTGACTCATTCATTATAATTCTACAAATATAAATTGAGAACCTAGTACATGTTAGAATCCATGGCAGAAGCTGAGGGCACAACATGAACCAAAGTGACATGTCCTGTCCTTGTGCTGACATTCTAATATGCCTGAAGTCATATACCATTTAATCACTTAACTAAAATAATCCATTAAGAAATCATTTTCGGGCTGGAGAGATGGCTTAGCGGTTAAGCGCTTGCCTGTGAAGCCTAAGGACCCCGGTTCGAGGCTCGGTTCCCCAGGTCCCACGTTAGCCAGATGCACAAGGGGGCGCACGCATCTGGAGTTCATTTGCAGAGGCTGGAAGCCCTGGCGCGCCCATTCTCTCTCTCCCTCTATCTGTCTTTCTCTCTGTGTCTGTCGCTCTCAAATAAATAAAAAATTAAAAAAAAGAAAATTAAAAAAAAAAATCATTTTCCATGAACACTGGCTGAAAATTGCTAGGAAAAGAAACCTCATTTACTTTAAAGAGCCACTCTTGGGTTGGGGCAATGATAATCTCAGAGTGTAGTCACAGTTTATCAAATGTAACCAGCTATGTGCTTTAGAAAGGGGACCTGGTGGCAATGTGAAGAGAAGAACAGAAATAAAAAAAGTCCTAAAATCCATTAACTTTACAGTAATTGATGATGGTCTGGAAAATCCTGAGGAGGCAGAACTGGCAGGCCAAACTTGCTTGTGAGGAGCCATTCTAAGATTAGGGGAAACATACAGATGCCCTCAGGATCCCCATTTGGATTAATAAAAGGAGAACTAAGTCAGGGATCAACGGGTAGAACAAATTTGGCTACCACTTAGTCTGTGAGATGTGGGATGTTGAGTCAGTTCTACAGGGTGGCAAATGGATTCACACTCCTGTATGGGATATTCACTCCGTTCTGTAGGGATACAAATGAATTCACACTCCTTGGGATCAAGTGCAAGGAGCTAGAGATTGATATGTGATTCTCTGAGACATAAAAGGGCTGTAATTGGATATAAAGCAATGATAGTTATTTTACAATAATAAACCTGGCCTGGAGAGATGGCTTAGCAGTTAAGGCGCTTGCCTGTGAAGCCTAAGGACCCATGTTCAACTCTCCAGATCTCACGTTAGCCAGATACACAAAGGTAAGGCAAACACAAAGTCACACGTGTCCTCTAGGTGGCACAGGCATCTGGAGTTCAATTGCACTGGCTGAGGCCCTGGTGCGCCAATTCTCTCTCTCTCTCTCTCTCTCTCTCTCTCTCTCTCTTTCTCTCTCTCTTGTTCCTTGTTCTCCTTAAAATAAAAAGAAGTAAATATAAAATTTTTGAAAAAAATGAATAAGTAAAGCTTATACATAGGGTTATCTCCTATTCCACATCCCTTAGTTAATGACTGTTGGAGTGTGGACAAGTAGGTATATTCAGCTGTTGAATAGGATATTGATCTGATTTACAAATCACCCTTACCTTTTTGCAGACATAAATGAATGTGATGAAGATCCAAACATTTGCCTTTTTGGTTCCTGCACCAACACCCCAGGGGGCTTCCAGTGCATCTGCCCCCCGGGCTTTGTCTTGTCGGATAACGGTCGCAGATGCTTTGGTAAGTGTAGAGTGACTTACTTGTCACAGGTTGCCTTCAGAAATGTCAAAGCTAGGCCAGGCATGGTGATGCATGCCTTTAATCCTAGATTTTGGGAGGCAGAGGTAGGATTATAAAAAATATAAAATATAAAAAATATTCTGAAGACTTTAAACCACTGAATAACAGACCCTGGGGCATGCATACATCAAACCTGCATTTTAATTAACTGCTCATCTAATCTGTCAGAGACAGCCACAGCCACACTGTCCCGTCTCGAAGCAGCCACTGAGCAGCCATGTTGTTGCCTTTCCCCGTTTAGATACTCGCCAGAGTTTCTGCTTCACAAACTTTGAAAACGGGAAGTGTTCTGTACCCAAAGCCTTCAACACCACGAAGGCAAAATGTTGCTGTAGTAAGATGCCAGGAGAGGGCTGGGGTGACCCCTGCGAGCTGTGCCCCAAAGATGATGAAGGTAAGAGTTACAGCAGAAAGACCTTTGCAGCAGTTGTTGAACATTTGTCAGAGTCGATTTGAGGTATAACTTATGGCTGTGTTGAAGACAAGATTAGTCCCTCCCCCAACACACACACACACACACACACACAGAAGCTCTGATGGTTTGGGTACAGTTGCTTGGAAGAACTTCCTTCAGCATTTATATACAGTAATGGGTAAGCTGAGACCACTGCCTGCTGACTTCATTTTTCTTCCATTACTTGCTTTCAAAAGAATGAACTGCAGGCTGGAGAGACGGCTTAGCAGTGAAGGCATTTGCCTGCAAAGCCAAAGGACTCAGGTTCAATTCCCCAGGACCCACGTTACCCACATGCACAAGAGGGCACACATGTCTGGAGTTCGTATGCAATGGCTAGAGGCCCTGGCACGCTCATTCTCTCTCTGTATCTCTAGCTCTCTCAAATAAAACTAAAATATATTTTTCAAAAAAGGATGTGCCGGGCGTGGTGGCACACGCCTTTAATCCCAGCACTTGGGAGGCAGATGTAGGAGGATTGCCATGAGTTTGAGGCCACCCTGAGACTACATAGTGAATTCCAGGTCAGCCTGGGCTAGAGTGAGACCCTACCTTGGAAAAAAAAAAAAAAAAAAAAGGATGAGCTGGAGTGGCAAGGGGTAGAAGATTCAAAAGTGGAAATTTGATTTTAGCTTGCTTCACAAGTCCAATATTGGGAGTCTGGGAGGAGAATTCAGTGACAGACCAGGTTTAACATATACAAGGTCTTGGGTTCAACACCTGGCACCAAAAGTACATATATGCATGCATTCATACATACACACATACATACAACAAACCAACTCATGTGGACACAGGATCACAGGTTGTGGTTCTCAGAATGTTACATAAAATTCTAAGGAGAT
The DNA here is from genome assembly GCF_020740685.1 of Jaculus jaculus. Classification (NCBI taxonomy): domain Eukaryota; kingdom Metazoa; phylum Chordata; class Mammalia; order Rodentia; family Dipodidae; genus Jaculus; species Jaculus jaculus. Next base: position 52,075,186 of record NC_059115.1, read on the forward strand.
GATTCTGCAGAACGGCTATTTAAATGAAAAACCAGTAGCTTCGCAAAGTTTTGTTGACACCAGTGAATTGTAGACTAAGTCACAGCAAGGCCAAACTGGATGGGTGTCTGGGCTTCAGTTTCCTGTAGCTTCAGTAGGTAAAGGGCAGGGAGGTGTTTTTTATGGCTTAGTGTTAAACAGACAGAAATACATACCTCAGGTTGGTGTCACCCTTGAAGGACAAGCTCATGGGCCTTCAGTGAATGTGCTGTGTTGGTTTTGTAAGAAAGTAATGAAAATAAAATAAAATACTCATGGGAAGACGGCTTTGTTTATTTTTATTTATTTATTTTGAGAGCGATAGACAGAAAGACAGAGAATGGGCGCACCAGGGCCTCCAGCCCCTGCAAATGTGCACCCCCTTGTGCATCTGGCTAACGTGGGTCCTGGGGAATCGAGACTCGAACCGGGGTCCTTAGGCTTGAAGATGGCTTTGTAGAAGCAAGATGATTAAGTTCAGTTCCATGTGTAGTGTTCATTAGTTCTTAAGCTCCTCTAGTAGTTGTGATTTCAAATCATGTATTTCTCTGTAGTTGCATTCCAGGATTTGTGTCCTTATGGCCATGGAACTGTCCCTAGTCTTCATGATACCCGAGAAGGTGTGTTCCGTTATGCTTTATTCCTATTGCACATTTTATACACCTATGATACACTGTAATTTATTTTATAAATCCTGCTATTTTTACTATGTGACAGTATTTTATGTTTCATATTCATATATGATATTCCTGAAACATACAAGTTCTGTATACCATAAGACTATGATGATATATGAAATACCAATTTTTCCTGACAAAAGAAGTATTTACACTTCATTTATTCTTAAATCCATGTTTGTGTAGATATAAACATACTAGTGTATCTTTCACCATGAAGGGGAAGCTCATGGCGTTTTTACGTTTCAGACGTCAATGAATGTCTGGAGAGCCCAGGCATCTGTTCCAATGGTCAGTGCATCAACACTGACGGCTCCTTCCGCTGTGAGTGTCCAATGGGCTACAACCTTGATTACACCGGCGTGCGATGTGTGGGTGAGTGCTGTCCCTACGTGACGCTACTTGCAGTTCTATTTTATTTCTCATGTGCACCTAAAGGTCTCTCGAGCCTCATGACTGGTGGCAGGATTTTCCAAAACCAGGATAAGCAGCTCATAATAGCTCTCCTTTCACCAAGCCTACCTTTTCCTGTGCAACCTGTTGAAGGTGACGATGAGGTTTCCCAATATGTGTCTTCACCAAATATGCACGCTGTGGACTGGAGATGTAACCCAGCGATAGAGTGCTTGGCTACATGATCCCCAACACAAAAAGAAATAATTAAATTTAAAATGCTGAAGCCTGGAACTGGGAGCGAGCTCTATTTCGCTTTAGATCTTCCCACACCCGTGTGTCTCTTCTGGATTTTTGATCATTAAGAAAATCATTGCCACCTGGGAGTCCTGGCGCTGGGCAGTGGTCCCCTGCACTGCAGCCAGCCAAGGCCGAAAGGGCTGGGGGGTGCAAACCCCTGTGCCCTTCTCTGGGGACCCCGGGGATGTGGGAGTGGGAGCGGGGGAGGGAGGAGATGCGCAGCTCTGCAGTGCAGCTCCTTTCACTTGTTTAAACTCGCCCTTCTCCGCCCCGTGCCACTTTCTTACGCTTCTCTTTCAGATACCGATGAGTGTTCAATTGGCAATCCATGTGGAAACGGCACGTGCACCAATGTGATTGGGAGCTTTGAATGCAACTGCAATGAAGGTTTTGAGCCAGGGCCCATGATGAATTGTGAAGGCACGTGACCCTTATTGTGAAGATCATTTTTCTTGGTGTTAAAGTGTTGCTTTTCTTTAATGTATTTTGATCCTTATTTACACCATTTTGGTACTCTGATGTTTATGCACCTCCTGAGTCCGTGTCCCTAGACCTCAGCAAGCAGCTTCTCCTCATCTGTATCTGCCCAGCTTCCGGGTCAGCTCAGGGGTAGCATCTGTTGATCTTTCTCTTGAGGCTGGGTTGGATTTTACTGGCTTTTCAACACCTTGGTGAATTTTTGAAGTATTCCCTGGGCATTGGGAATGGTACCTTCAGGAGTCAGTTGTACTACAGTGAAGAACACTGATTGATGCTTTGGTATTAGCGGAGAGCTCTCTGTGAGACCTTGGAGAGGGATTACTCGGTGGCAGCTCTACTCTAAAGCCAGATGCATAATGGAAATACTGTTTATCCCCCCCATACTCGTTTCCCTCACTCTATAGCATCCTTGATAGCCCCAAGGTCCCTCTCATGATCACAATATTAGACAGCCTCTCTGGGAGATTTGGCCACCACTGTGAAGCCAGAGGTCATCTGCGGGGTAGTTTCAGAAGGAGGAGAAAGGGAGGAGGGAGGCAGGCAAACACCACGTGGAGATTACTGTTACTTTCACCAGTCATTAGCTGCCAACTCGCCACTAAAACTTAAGAGTTTCTTCTTCTCCTTCTGCAGGTTAGATGTGGTATTTAATGGAGGATGAGTTTGTTAGGTACTAAATTCTGTGTACTGGAAGTGGATGTCTTATTATCTTACTACTTTCTGCCTGACCTCTAAACACATTCGTGGTTCTTTAAGCAAATAGAGTCCTAAGATAAGCGTATGCCTGTCCATTTGTTTGATCAGATATCAATGAATGTGCCCAGAACCCCCTGCTGTGTGCTTTCCGCTGCATGAACACCTTTGGGTCCTATGAGTGTACATGTCCAGTGGGCTATGCCCTCAGAGAAGACCAGAAGATGTGTAAAGGTACGGCCACAGACAAGGGAACTGCCGGGAATTTGTTTTCCCTGTGGGAATATACTACACGGTAATGATTTTATACCCTCTCAGCTGTCTCCTTCCATGGCTTAATCGAAATTCACAGGACAGTATTTTGGCATTATACTAGATATGATAGCTGATGGTTGGCACGGCTAAGAGGAGTTGAGGATCAGTGCCCTCTTAGACACTTACTAAAGCAAGGGTCACCTCTGAGTGAGCCGTTAGGGCCAGTGCTGAAAGTCGTACATGTCTGGAACATGACCAGCTGTTGCCAGGGCGCAGGCTCCTCCTCCGTTTAATACCAAAAGATAGCGTGCAAAAACCAAAAATAGGACCGGGAAATGACTAAAGTACAGCCTGCTCCAAGGGACTTCATGCTTTTGTTTTCTTCTATTAAAAATACTTCCTAGACCTGGATGAATGTGCTGAAGGGCTGCACGACTGTGAATCCAGAGGCATGATGTGTAAGAATCTGATCGGCACCTTCATGTGCGTCTGCCCGCCTGGCATGACCCGCAGGCCCGACGGGGAGGGCTGCGTAGGTAAGCTCCAAACAGATGGGGGACCAGTTAGTTGTTACTTTCCTTGTTGCCATGACAAAATACCTGCCAGAAACAACTTAGGGAAAGGCTTCTTCAAAGGGATCCAGTCCGTCACGGCAGGGAAAGGCGTGGCAGTGGGAGTGTGATGCGGCTGGTCACATGGTATCCACAGTCAGAGAGAGGTGAATGACGGTGCTCAGCTGGCTTTCTCCTAATAGTTTTTTCTGGGATCTCAGCCCATGGGATGGTGCAACCCATATTATGGATGGGTTCTCCCACCTCAGTTAACCTAAGTAGAAAATCCCTAGAGATCTATCTAGTCCTTAGGTGATCCCAGAGCCTTTTGAGTTGACAACACTAACGACAAGTGGTCTGTGTTTAGGCAGCACACTCACTCCAAGCCAAGAGTGCGGCGCTTCTCCCAGATCAGCTTACCTGCAACATCTGTGCAGTTGGTGGTCTGTCATTGCATCCCGGTCAACGGGAACACGTGGTTCTGGATAGTGCCCTGGTGGTCATGCTGCCTGGGAATTATGACCTTGTGTCCTGTGTCCTGACCATCTGAACACTAACTTCAGAAAAACTCCACTAAGGAGTTTGAGACTAATGGTCTCACTTTTGTAATCCTCCATGAGTGGAGACAGTAAGGAAGCAGATAATCTAGAAGAGGCTGGTATCTTTTTTTTTTTTTTACTTTTACCATACTGTTACAACATATTCATAGAAGGACAGTTAAATAAACTGGCATATTCATATGAGGAATTGCACAATAGTGAAGAGAACTAAGGTAAATGTGTGTATGCTGATAGAGAACTTTAAGCACATTTATAAAGCAATTCAAAGCAATGTGTCTGATTTTATATAAAATTCCTCATAATATACCTTTTATTCAGGCACATATATAAACAAGCACATAGGTAGGAAAACTCTTTAAAAAGATAAAATTTGTATACATAGAAGAAATTTACTTCTGGGGAAGATATTTAAATCAGAGGCCACTTACAATGATGTTTAACATCATCTAAAATGTTTGATATTTTATCAGAGCAACTTCTTGAATTACATGTATACTATAATCTTAAAATCTATGCATCATCCCATAAAATTATGAGTGGATTTCATGTGTCAGTTGTCTTTCTTTCTGTCTTCATGACAGAATACCTGAATTAATTCATAAAGAGAAAAGGTTTATTTTGGTTCATAGTCAAGATAACTCAGTCTGAGACTAATAGCCTAATGGTCTGGGGCCTAGCTACATGAATGTGTGTCATAGCAAGAGCACTCACCTCCTCAACCAGGAAGCCAAAGGAAGAAAGGAAAGAGCTAGGGTCTCACAATTCCCTTTGAGGCAATTTCTTTTTTTTTACTATTTATTCATTTGAGAGAGAAAGAAAGGAGAGAGAGCACAAGAGAGAGAGAGAGAGAGAGAGAGAATGGGCATGCCAAGGCCTTTAGCCACTGCAAACGAACTCCAGACGTGTGTGCCCCCTTGTGCATCTGGCTTCACATGGGTACTAGGGGTTTGAACCTTGGTTCTTTGGCTTTTCAGGGAAGGACCTTAGCCACTAAGCCATCTCTCCAGCCCATTGAGGGCAATTTTCCAGGACCTAAGTACCTCCTCATCATATGCCATCTGCCTATAATACCACTCTGGTGACCAAACCTTTAACACATGGACCTTTGAGGGACATTCACTATCCAAACTTTAAAACACAGGCTCCTCTAACATGTCATATAGCTTGCTTACACACACTGCTTGATAAAGCTTTTAAAAAGACCTGTATCAGCAGATCAGGTACAAAGTAATTCTTTCAAAACCCTTATTCTTCTGAAACCTATTAATTCAGAAGATTATTCTAGGCTCCCAAGTCATAATATATGCTCCTGAAAATCTAGCAAAATGTTAACATGGATGGAAAGGAGGAAATAGTTATGTCTTTTTTTTTTTTTTTGGTTTTTCGAGGTAGGGTCTTACTCTAGCCCAGGCTGACCTGGAATTAGTCTCAGGGTGGCCTCGAACTCACGGTGATCCTCCTACCTCTGCCTCCCGAGTGCTGTGATTAAAGGTGTGCACCACCACGCCCAGCTAGTTATGTCTTAATTATTATCCTAATAATTTTTACTTGTCTTGCCAATTTTTACTTGTCTTCCTTTTGTTATTGGATGTGGATGTATATTCTAATTTTATCTAACTAAAATATTTAAAAATATATTTCACTTTATATGTATGGAAAATCTCTGATTCTTATAACAGCTGAACTACTTGTTGTGATATTATTATAATACCAATACATTTATATGTATGTTTTTACAATCAGAAATTCCAGAAAAAAGCCAAAATATTATTATAAACAAAAATGATTACAAAAATCAGAATGAAAAATAAAGCAAAACATAAGCTAAAAACATGAAATTGGAATTAGCAGTCAGTTGAAATAAAAACTGTGTTTTATGTAGGAAATCTAAAACCTTTATGAAGAAAAATATTGAAATTAATCAGAGATGTAAAAAAGATGATGCAATATATTATAACCTAACAATAATTTGTTAAGAAAATAATAAATATAGAAATTTAATGAAAATATGTAATAAAATAATCAGATTGAATTGAAAAGCCAACAGAATATGCTTTGAATTCATTAACATTTAAAATATAATTTAGGGGAAGACAAGTTTTAATTGAAAAATACGGAGTAAAGTTAGCTTCTTCTCAAACTTTGAAGATTTTAGAAGTGTTGCAGTGAGGAATTAGTACTGAGCTGTCTTGATTTAAACCAAAAATTGATTACAACTGCAGATGTTGAAGAACATGTTTCAAACAATGTAAAATTCCAAGGTAAAGATTCATGTAGGTTCAGTGGCTTATTCTCTTTAGACTTTGATAGACTCTCAGTTTTGAAAAGTTTATTGAACAGTTCTTGATTATATTGGGGGCATAGGTTAATAACAGAAGTAGGAATGATGTTTGCAGAGATTCAGATCTACAACCTCCAGAAGGGCAAGGAAGAGAAATCAATGGTGTGCCATTTAACTATTGGCAATGGTGTTGAGACATGGAAGCTTCTTTTACACAAGTCTGTAAGTAATGCATACAAAGTAAAGAGAAAGATAAAAGTGGAAATAAACATGAAGCAAACTTAAGCATCTCAGGAGACAGAAGAATAATTTAGAAAAGTCATTATAATATTCTGAGCAACAACTTTAAATAAAATTTCAAATCAATACAAAAGATTGAAATAAAAAAAGAAGAAATATTAATGACCTAGCAAAGCTCAGGCAAGAAGCACCAGTCACAAAAGCTAAATTCATTTTAGATATAATAAAAACTAAAATGGCTGAAAACACAATCAGATATGTGGACATGGGAAGGGATCAATAAGATGACATAGTGGAAGACAGTTATGTACAATAATGTATAAATAAAGTCCCTAAAAGAACTTAAATCTACATCAAAAGGCCACATTATTTCCTGAAATATCACTTCAGAGGAGTCACTCATTGATTTAATTATATTTATGAACATCTAACAAATCTGAGAGCTGGCAATAAGACATAAACTGAAGGGCCGAATACCCCACATCTGTCCTAGGCTGGGAGAAAGAGACTTGGGCAAACACAGAAATCAGCATGATTATTCCTTACACTGATAAGCCTTTTAAGGAAAATAAAAGTTTGTGATTGGATGGGAGGTAGCTTAGCATGTGCTTCAAGGGCAGCCTCTTCAATGAGCCGCAGGGGAGCTGTGAGAGCAGACAGAAATGAAGAAGAGCAGTGGCAAAGCTTCTCTGGCAGAAAGGAAGGAAAGCCAGCAGGCCTGCAGTGGGTGCAGCGCGGGGCGGGGGCTGTGGGGGAGAGAAGAAACCTAAAGGCAGACAAGGGCACTGCAGCCCTGACGGGGAGCCCAGCTTGGTGCCGAGACCGTGAAGGCAGAGTGATGCTTGAGTGTGCTTCCTGGAGATGTACTGAGAACACGAGAAATCTAAGTGAACATCTGATAGCTCTATGGCCTTGGGGAATTGGGCTTAACTGTGCACTTCGATTTCCTCATGCGAAAATTAACTGGGGCTAGAGATCCATGAGGCAGCAGATGGAAAGGGAAAAAGACTGAGGCAGGATGTTCTGAGTAAGGCAGTGTCTCACACGCCTTAGTGTGCTGGCTGCGGGAACGTGCTAGGGAATGGAGTAGGACCACAATCCCACTGGAGGCTAAAGTCATGTATGCAAATGAGACCTCCACTCCACTGCGCTGGGTTAGGCCCCAAGTAGGAAGAGGTGGTGACTATAGGGAAAGAGCAAGGGATAGTGAAAGTTCTCAATGATTGGTAATCATGATGTCCATAAATTGTCACAGGACAGAAAGTAGATGCTGCAAAATTCAAAAGTTCATAGGCAATGTAATACACACCCAGATACTCCCTATTAAAGATACATGTTTCAAAGGGGAAAAAAAATTTGGTGTTTTTGTTGTTTGTTTTTAGCTTCTCTTAGAAATTCTCATTGTCAATATCAGTAGAGCAAAAGTAATCTTAAAACATGAGCCACATCAAGTTATCATTCAAGTGCAAAATTTATATTATAGGGGTTTGGGATATAGCTCAGATAGAAAATACTTACCTTGTAAGCATGGAGACCAAAGTTAAGATCCCATAAAATAGTGGGAGTGGTAACATGCCCTAGAAATCCCAGCACTGGGGAGACAAAGACAAAAGGGTCCCTGGGGCTCGCTGACCAGCCCATCTAGCCTAATTAGCAAGATCCAGGGCAATTAGATACCATGTCTCCAAAAGGTTGGACAGTTCCTGAGAGGAATGATATGCAAAATGTCCTCTTGCCTCCACATGCACACACACATTAATAATAATAACACGTGAAAACACATATACACACACATAGAAAAAAAGTTACATACCAGAGCTCAGGCATTAATTCCAGAAAAAAAAAAAATCTATGGAAAAAAGTCACTCCAAAATCTAAATTATAAATCAGTGTAATATGGCTGGAGTGACGTTAGAGAAGACTCAGATCAAAAGGCAAGTCTTTGGACCTTCATCTTCTCGAACAGTAAACTAGAAAACTTAAAATTCATAACTTAATACTTTTGTATAGACTTTTCAATTTCTGTAACTAGTGGTTTTATCCTAAATAGAAAAGAGCAACACCAAAACACACCATAGTGAATTTCAACACTAAAACAAAGTGAAAATTCTCAGAGCTTCTGGGGCTTGGGGGGGGCGGTGAGATTTCCTTCAAATCAATAGCAGCACTAGGTAAAAGAAACAGAAGGATATATTTTCAAAATGTCCTAAGTTAAATAATTTTGAAACTAAATTCTATACCAAATCATGTGTGAGAATAGTGAAAATAAGGCATTATCAGAAATGTTTTAGAATTTATTTGCCAATCACTTGCCCCTTCTGAGATTATCACCAAACTATGTACTTAAATACATTTTAAAAAAAAATTTTTGTTGTTTATTTTTATTTATTATGTGAGAGCAACAGACACAGAGAGAAAGAGGCAGAGAGAGAGAGAGAAAGAGAGAGAGAGGATGGGTGTACCAGGGTCTCCAACCACTGCAAATAAACTCCATATGCATGCACCACCTTATGCATCTGGCTTACGTGGGTCCTAGGGAATCAAGCTTCAAACCCAGGTCCTTAGGCTTCACAGGCAAACGCTTAACCACCAAGCCATCTCTCCAGCCCCTCGATACAGTTTTTTTTTTGTTTTTTTTTTATAAAACCAACAGTGAGATAATAATACCATGTGTAAGTCATTGACAGGCTTGTCAATTGGAAACCTCCCTTATGTGGTATTGATAAAGGCTGATGGCACATTACAAATATATAACAAACCAAAGTCTTGAGATCCCATCGGCAGCGGCTGCACAGGGGAAAAGTGAATTCACCCGAAGGCCTGGTTACCCGGCTTTGTGTGTGGGCTTGGTGGTGCAGGCCTGTCGTCCCAGCTGCTAGAGAAGTCAGGGCAGTAGACGAAGCTCAGGGCCAGCCTGGGAAACTCAGCACCACCCTAGAAGCAGAAAGAGGGCCAGGGGTACAGCTCGGTGGTACGGTACTGTCTGACATGGACGAGGCCCTTGTTTTCAACCCCAAGTGCAAAAAGCAAAGAGATTTATTGACACTGGTAGAAAGGTGAATGTTTCAATTGTGTAAGAGCTGCCACTTAAAAAGGCAGAAAAGGGGGCTGGAGAGGTGGCTTAGCGGTTAAGCACTTGCCTGTGAAGCCTAAGGACCTCAGTTCGAGGCTCGGTTCCCCAAATCCCACGTTAGCCAGATGCACAAGGGGGCGCATGCGTCTGGAGTTCGTTTGCAGAGGCTGGAGGCCCTGGCGCACCCATTCTCTCTCTCTCCCTTTATCTGTCTTTCTCTCTGTGTCTGTTGGTTTCAAATAAATAAATAAAAAATTAAAAAAAAAAAAAGGCAGAAAGGATGTCATGATTTTCAAATATGAGTTGGATACCGAAAAGTGCAGAAAACTTGATTGCTCCAACAGAAACGAGCCATCAGCTCAGTAGACATGAAACAGTACCAAGCAGTGGGTAAGAATCAAATCACAGACAGGCATAGTGACTACATGCCTTTAACCCCAGCATTTAGGAGGCAGAGGTAGGAAAACTGTGAGTGTGAGGACACCCTAAGACTACGTAGTGAATTCCAGGTCAGCCAGGGCTTCTGTGAGACCCCACCTTGAAAAACAATAAATGAATAAATAAATAAAATCGTGATAACTGTAAATAGTTTACAATTCTGGTTAAAATGTAAATGTACTTTTTAAATTATTTTCAAATTCAGCCAGATGTTTTTTCACAAAAATATACTTGGCTAGAGATGGCCCAGCAGTTAAGGTACTTACCTGCAAAGCCTAACAACCTGGGTTTGATTCTCGTGTAAAGCCAGATGCACAAGGTGGTACATGCATCTGGAGTTTATTTGCAGTGGCTAGGAGGCTCTGGCATGCCTCCCCTCACCATCAAATAAATTAATTTTTTAATTAACAATATATACTTAACTGAAAATGTGAGATGATAATATAAATGCAAAGCCTAGAACATGTTGTTCAAGACAACCTGCTAGCAAAAAGAAAATGTGAAAATATCATGTCAGTAAATCAAAGTATAAAGATGGAAATAACGTTTGAGTGATCTCCCTGATGTTTCTAACAGCATGGCTTTGAAAAATTCAGCATGAAATTATTCTAGGAGCACATGAAGGATATTGGGAACTTTAATAAAGCAGTTTTTTTTTTCCTAATAGAGTCATTAACACCAGCCAGAAGAACAGTGTTCCCTAAGGCCCACAGCTGACTGTGGTTTTACTGACGGCTTTTCCCAAACCATCCTCCACATCCTTCCACCCCAGCCTTCCTTCCTGTCACGGGAGCTGGCTTCTTCCCTAGCTTGCTTCCTCTCCTTACTGGTGTCCGGGGTTCACCTATCCCTTCTCTCCCAGCCCCACAAGAATACCATCCCTCTCCCTCAGGCAGTGAGTCATGAAGGAAACTGTCTGCTAAAAGGACCTGGCAGTGATGATTAAAGAAGTCAGTATTTACATCACTGTTTTAAATTCTTGCTAGTATTTTGGCAAAGAAGATCCGATATGATACAACAACTTGTGAATTATAATTTTACAAGACACGCATTATTCGTATTATTTATTTCTGTTAAGATGAAAACGAATGCAGGACCAAGCCAGGAATCTGTGAGAATGGGCGTTGCATTAACATCATTGGAAGCTATAGGTGCGAGTGTAACGAAGGGTTCCAGTCAAGTCCCTCCGGCACTGAATGCCTCGGTATGTTGATATATGAGTTGTATTTTATTTGGCCAATGATGTCATTGCAGAAGATCTGCACAAATAAATATGCTCTTGTCTGCCAAGCAAGTGCTCCAATCCCACTAATCTACACACCACTCTCTAAAGGTACACAGCTATTAAAATGACGTATTTGTACACGTGTGTCTGGTGTGCACATCTATGTGTAATGTAAATCAAAACCTTAGCTAGTCTTTCCAAAATTAAGATTAGTTAAACGCTATGGAAAATGTGACTTTAAAAGAAACTTACATCAGGGGATGATTTAACTCTAAAATAAAATATGTGCCCTGTGATGTAAGCTCTGCTGATATTAATGCCACATTTCAAAAATGCAATGAAGGTTAATTTTTATAGGATGGCACAGAAAAATGTTTTACAAAATATTTTCTTTTGGAGAGTATAAACCTCATGTGCTGTACATTTTCTTGTGGAAAATACAAATTTGCCACACTGTATTGGTGTTGAAATGCTTACAAGCATCGCAGTTAATGATGGCAACTATCACAGTAGGCCATAGTAAAGTTTAAAGCCACCAGAAGAAGAGGAGCTCCTCACTCACTGGCAGAAAAGGAGCAAGTTCCTTCAGTACCAGACTCTCCTGGAAAGGACGTCATCTGCTTCAAATCCCAGGCAGTTTGTAGTCAGGACAATATATTTTGTTTACTGTTGTCTCCAGTGTAGATCTTTACTAACAAGTCAATGTTTTCAATCACAGAAAAGATAGTCTCTAAGGAAAATATCATTCTGTCGATCATATGATGAAATGCTGCAAGGATGATTGGTTTGTGAAACCATAGTGAAGATTTCTTTCTCTGTTTACATCACAGAAATCTCTGTGTCTATACTAAACACTATCTAAGTTCACATGTTTGAGTAGTCATATGGGCATAGAAAATACCAGAGATTAATCGAGTAAGTGTCAAGCTCATCCCATGATGTAGAATTGTGGGGTTTTTTTTTTTTTTCCAAAAACAAATCCTGTTACTCATATGTTGATTTAAAGCAAAATAACTTAATTTCATTTTCCTTCCCTTTGGATTCTGTAGGAACCTCTACCATTTAGTAATCATTATTATTTGAATTGGAAGGAAAAATAAATATCTAAAGTATAGTTTCATCTTTGGTCAAATTTAATAAATTGTCTGTAGCAAAAGTACCACATGAATGCAACTGTCAATGAGACTTTATATAATTATGTGTAAACTGTTCATAGAAAAGAACATTAATATTTTAAGAAATTATTGTAGCCGGGCATGGTGGCACATGCCTTTAATCCCAGCACTTGGGAGGCAGAGGTAGGAGGATCGCTGTGAGTTCGAGGCCATCCTGAGACTACATAGTGAATTCCAGGTCAGCCTGGGCTAGAGTGAGACCCTACCTTGGAAAACCAAAAAAAAAAAAAAAAAGAAAAGAAAGAAAGAAATTATTGTAAAGAAGGAAAGCATTGATTGTTCCTTTAACTTGAAGTCCGAGTTGATGATGTATTAGTTCCTCAGCCTTGACTCCTGCACCTTTGCCGTTTCAGACAATCGGCAGGGTCTGTGCTTCGCAGAAGTGCTGCAGACAATGTGTCAAATGGCATCCAGCAGCCGCAATCTTGTCACAAAGTCAGAGTGCTGCTGCGATGGTGGGCGAGGCTGGGGCCACCAGTGTGAGCTTTGCCCACTCCCCGGGACTGCCCAGTACAAAAAGATATGTCCTCATGGCCCAGGATATGCCACTGATGGAAGAGGTAAGGAGCTGAAGGTCTTCATGCATCTGGTCAGTCTGGCGAATTTCACTCACTCAGATTAATTGGAAGGAAACATGAAAAAGCAATACAATGGCAGGTACAGCTAAGGTACATGTCCACTTATATTTTCACTTGCATATAGGAATTAAAAGGTTCTGGTCTAATGCTTTAGAACTTTTAAGGGATTTCTACTTCATATGTAGAATTCCTACTTAGCAGATAAGGAAACTGAAACAGAAAACTGAGGTAAGAAAACATTGTCATTCTCCAGATCTTTTTCAAGATCTTTTTCAAGTGGACCCAGGCATGGAACAAACATGATCCCAAAGACCATGTTCGTTATCTCCAGAATACACCTGCCTTATTTAAATAAATACTACTTAGGCCTGGCTTCATAGCTTAGCTGGTTAAAGTGCCTGTCTAGTAAAAAACATTGCTTACCTGATATAGGTCGTAATTCATTCTGTTTGAAGGGTAGTCCCAAGCTTTCAAATCTTATAATTGATTAATGGCTGTGCAACCCACTAGTATATGAACATCATGGAAAATTTCTTTTCCTACATTACTGTACAGAGTCCCAATCCTTTGCATGACTGCTAACAAAAAAAAAAAAAAAAAGGCTTTTCTTCAGGGGCTAATGCAAATGGAAATCAGATGCCTGGATTATGGTAAATTATAAAGTATAGATTCATTGGACTTCAGCGAGGTAGATTTCTAGGTCACAAAACATAAAACAATGGTAATAATAATTCATGAGTAGTTGTAAAAGAGACTTCCAGTGCAGCCCTCTCTGACTTACCTCTTCCCATCACCTTGGATTATTTTTCTTTCCCTTCTTCACTGCCATTCCTTATGGACTCCAGAAATCCTATTCCTATTCACGCTTAGTGATTTCATTTCTGTAACTTCTCTTCATTTATAGTCATTTTCACTTCTCATACATAGTCTGTTTTTTTCCTTTGTCCACAGACATTGATGAATGTAAGGTAATGCCAAACCTCTGTGCCAATGGCCAGTGCATCAATACCATGGGTTCATTCCGATGCTTCTGCAAGGTTGGCTATACCACGGATATCAGCGGAACGTCTTGTGTAGGTAAGACATGCATCCAGGCTTGGGCTTTATCAACTTCCGTTTGTTCCCAGCTTTGTGCAATAAATACAGCAGACAGATACCTGGTTTCTCATTAATTTGGTTCTTAACAGAGTTAATGCCCTATACAGGATGCACAAATTATCAAAAAGAAGTCCATTCAGTCAGAGAAAAGTAAAAGTACATTTTCAATGTTTCAATGCTTATACTTTAATCTAAAAGTTATAAATGCACATTTTTCATTGCTTGATAAAGGAGAATGGCTTTTCTTGTGAATCTGTGATTTGTGCATAAAACAAAAACAATTCCTACTTCTGCATAGTGTCATAATTAAGCATTATCTAAAATTTCTACTTGCAAAGCAGTTTTAGGTACAGAAACCTTTGGCTATTTTGCAATTCCTTTTTCCTCTTTAATTCTCATTCATAGCACTCTATGACAACTGAAAAGGAGGGTACTAGCCTTTTTGAGTCTTTAACTTAGTGATAATTACAAAAAAAAATTCTCCATATTTCATAATTTTATGTGATATTCCATGAAATTACCTATTTCAATAGTAATAATACACCTGGCATAAAAGATAAAAAGTTCAGAAAAGCCAACTGACTTTGCGTATGCATTAGAGTCACTTGCTGGAACAATAAACCAAGAAAAGGCTGTTAATCAAGAGCATGCCACATGCTATGGGCTTCAACCCGTTGTGTTCTAGGGATGAATAAAAATGGGAATCGCTTGGCAGCAAAGAGGTGGCAGCCGAGCATTAATACAGAGGGAGTTGCAGGTGTGTGGGCGGAGCGTGTAGAGACCACAAAGCACGGTGGCCTGCGCTGGGGCTGTGCGGAGAGCCATGTGCTTAGAGGGCGACGCTGTGAGGAGCTGGGACCTTGCACGAAGCCCAGCCTGGGCTCACCCGGCCGGGAGCCACGGGAAGCAGGGAGTAAGGACTGGCCAGCAGACCCAGAGCAAGAGTCCTCTGACGGAGCCCATAGAAGGCCAAGGACCCGGTGAATTTTTCCTTCATAGTCTGTGACCCTAAAGGAGGATCAGGGAAGCTTTTAGCTAAGAGGCTTCAGAAATCTTCTGCCACGTCCTTCTGACAAAATAGGAGAAAGACTCCTCACTTTTAAATTTATGATTCCCAAGCTTGAAACCAAACTAATTAAAGAACTTCATGGGACTTTTTTGAATCCAGCCATTTGTCTAAACAACTAAAATACTTACACACAAGATCTGTGCATTGACCTACAAAGTAAATCACTGTGGTACCTGGGAGAAAACTGTCTTGTGCATTATTTTTCTCAGCTTTATTCCCTTTTAAGTTACAGTGGAAAATCAGAAAGGATGAAGTAAGAATAGGGAGGGAGGCGAGAGACTGGCTTAACCAGGACTTTGATCTTCACATTCATTTTACTTAGACCTCGATGAATGCTCTCAGTCCCCAAAGCCATGCAACTTCATCTGCAAGAATACCGAGGGGAGTTACCAGTGTTCCTGCCCACGAGGGTACATCCTGCAAGAGGACGGAAAGACATGCAAAGGTAAGGGGCGTCTCTGGAACTGTGAGTTCTCTCTTGGTCACATTCAGATATTAGATGACCAGTGTTAGACTGGACCATGTGCTTTGCCTTAATTAAAGCACAGCTTTGGGACTGGAGGGATGGCTTAGTGGTTAAGGCGCTTGCCTGTAAAGCCTAAAGGACCCAGGTTCAACTCCGCAGAACCCATGTAAGCCAGATGCACAAGGTGGCGCATGCATCTGAAGTTCGTTTGCAGTAGCTAGAGGCCCTGGAATGCCTATACCTTTCTCTATCTCTCTATCTCTTTCTCCATCTCTCACATAAATAAATACAATATTTAAAGTGCAGCTTCCCAGTGAGGAATGGTACCTGCATACCCACTGGAGACAGGGTGAGTTAAAACCCAAGATGTGAGAGTTTTTTCTCACATTCTTTAAATTAAAATAACAAAATGGGGTCTGTAATGGAGTTATATTCAGTCTTAAAGAATGAAACTATGTCCCTTGAAGGAACATGGATGGAACTGGAGATCATCATGTCGAGCAAAATAAGCCAGACTAAGATGTACAAGTAACGTACTTCCTGTCATATGCTAAATCTAGACTTTTTGAAAAGTGGTATGAAAATTTTATAATGGTATCTACTACTTTGTATACTAACTTGAATTTTTTTTTATTTGAAGAATATTTAAATTAGGTTTTAAAAAGGAATTTACATGGCACGAAAGTAGAAAAAGACATTACAGGCAGGAAGATAACCAGCAGGAGGGGGTGGAGGAGAAGAAGAAGTTAGTGGGGGAGGTGACTGTGAGCAAGGACAGTGATGCACATGTATGAAAATGCTATGATGAGATCCATTGCTCTGCACACTCATTTAAAAATACTCTTAAGGGCTGGAGAAATGGCTTAGCGGTTAAGTGCTTGCCTGTGAAGCCTAAGGACCCCGGTTCGAGGCTCAACTCCCCAGGGCCCACGTTAACCAGATGCACAAGGGGTCGCATGCACCTGGAGTTCATTTGCAGCGGCTGGAGGCCCATTCTCTCTCTCTCTCTGCCTCTTTCTCTCTCTGTCTCTCAAATAAATAAATAAATATTTTTAATTAATAATCTTAAAATACTAATGAGGAAAGAATTGAAACAAATCATTACAAAAGTTTCTGTTGTAACTTACCTAAGATTTCATTTCTGTAAGCAATCTTTACTACACCTTTACTGCTAAAAGGTGAAAAATGAATGTATAAATTTAAGATTTTAACAGGAGTAGTATTAAAATAATTATCATGCTAAATTAGATCACTAAAATAACTTCAATATGCTCATATATTTTTATAGGAAACTTTCTAAGTATGAAACTAATGGACTGAGCCAGTGTTTTAATCTGAATTTTTCTTAGTGAAGTGAGCTTTGGTTTCTGAGCTATTAAACAATAAATAAACAGCAAGTTCTGGTATCTTCTTGAACCTATGTAGAGAAATGGTAGGGGTGAATTTAATTTTGCACAGTGTTTATAACTAAAATGTTTTTAAACTTAAAAATAAAAAAAAATCTTGTTTATATCATATGGTTGTATGGTAAATTTTTCTTAAATATATTTTTCCAACTTATGTTTCAGTCAAACAAAACACAAATTTTGAGTGTTTTACTAGAAGAGTCCAAATATTAAAGCCATTTATAATGAGATTTACAGAAGATAATGGGGTTTTGTTTTGCTTTGGGTTTGCTGGTGGTGTTTTGTTTTGTTTTGTTTTGTTTTGTTTTTTGAGATAAAGTTTCATTATGTAACTTGCTATGAAACCCAGGCTGGCCTTGAACTCGTGATTCTTCTGCCTCAAAGTCCCAAGTGTTAGCATGTGCCAGCATGCCCAGCAGAGCAGCGCTTGCTTTCTCTAATACTACACCATGATGTGTTCATTTGGATCCGGAGATTCTGACTGGTCAATTTTTTTAGGACCTTCACCAGTTTCCAGAGTCTGTTTTGTTGTATTAAGTGCAAGAATAATAACTTTTTGATGTTGGCTTTAAGAATAGCTCGTGAAGCCTGCTAGCTCTTGGCCAGTTTCTCATTTTAGAAGACATTTGTTATATATCCCCTGAGCCATCCTACCCTCATGGCACATGTTTATGTCATTAGTCTGCATACGTTCTCATTTGCATGTGGAATCCCTCAAAGATTGCAGCGAAAATGAAAACAAATGCTCTGGATGGGACAGGTTCAGTTCTTTGGGGTTCGGGATGACACACGGCCGGACAGTCACCGGTTTGCGTGCTCTTCTCTTTGGTTTCAGACCTTGATGAGTGTCAGACAAAGCAGCATAACTGCCAGTTCCTCTGTGTCAACACTCTGGGTGGGTTCACCTGCAAATGCCCACCTGGCTTCACGCAACATCACACCGCTTGCATTGGTAAGGCAAAATTACTTTCGGTTGGTTAAAAGCTATATTTAAGATGATAGCTAACTCATGTCTTCATATTTAGAAGTAATGTCTTGTAATTAGACGTAAAGAAAATGCTAACAATTTGGATTGTTCTCACAGAAACAATCTCCAAAGGAAAAGTGCCGATCCAGGCATTTCAACGGTAGGCATGCCACAGACAATGCCTCAGTCTCACATTACAGCTATGATGTGCAGATAAACTATGAATAAAGGCTTATGACCACACTGGAGATTTTTCCATTTCATTTCCAAAGGCACATTTGAAAGATTTTTCAGTTTGTATTTTCTAAAACTGTAGCTTCAATCGCTCTAAAATACATTGTAGTCTTAAACCATTTAGAAATAAACTTCTTTTTCTTTTGGCTTTTATATGACAGTCAATGCTGGCTTAAATTTTTCTAAAATGCTCTTGCCACATAATGAAAACTTAGCTTGCACACATGGCTGTGTTTCATGTAGTGAAGTTTAAACCATGTGATGGGCCCTGGGAAGCTAACTCCTTCCCTCCACCTTGCTGCTTTACCAGACAACAACGAATGTGGGTCTCAGCCCTCACTGTGTGGTGCAAAGGGCATCTGTCAGAATACCCCTGGGAGCTTCAGCTGTGAGTGCCAGCGAGGATTCTCTCTCGATGCCACTGGCCTGAACTGTGAAGGTGAGTCTATGTACTGAGTGGTATATAAATGATATATATATACATATATATGAAATTGCAATTACCTCAGGAGTATTTCACAAAAGATGACCTATCAGTTGATCCTCATTCATGGATTTTCATCTTGGGAAAACTTGAATGTAATGAAGCAAAACCTCTGTAATTATTATTTAACTTCAAATAACCAAATGATTTGCTCAATCATTGACCTGAAAAAGAACTGAATTCAAAAGCATTTTGTCCCTAAAATGGTTTACAGTAATGTGTACTATGTCAGAAAATAGTAACTGGGGTTTTGTACTATGGTATGTTAAAGTTAAGTGTAATGTGCTTAATGTACTGGGGAAACTAACAGCAATTTGTGTTTCATTTGGGCCAAAACTCCTGCATTCCTGTCTTTTCTACCATGGGCATTTCCTACAAAACCCCCTCTGAAATAGGTACTTTTCTTATAAAGTCTAAGAACACATTTGAGTGGAAACTAAGTAAAAATCTGCCTGCAGTCAAAAAACTATATGTAGGCTTCCAGTATTTACAAGTGCTAGGGTATAAGACAGATATGTAAGGGTTTATTTGCCTGAAAACATAAGACTATATATGCATCACTTTTACATTGTCACATGATATTACAATTTATATTCTTACTTAATTATCATTTACTAAATATTATTTCTAGAAATACGTGATTTTGAAATCTAGAAACATATTCAAAATGCATTATAGAAGGCTCTGTAAGTATTATAGGACTTTATTTCCAGAAGAGAATTTTTGTTTTTAATTTTAATTTTTTATATTTGAAATAATAGACAAACCAAGAGTATTCTGAACCTACAGCTGCTAGCCACGTGTGAGTTCAGCTCGTGACCATCCACATAAGATGCCATTTATTAATGATCCATGTAAATTTGCTATACACACATCAGCCATGCCAATTTTATTTCAGTCTTTCAGCATAGATTCCAAAGCCTCAGTTGTCATTCCAAAAGTCCATGCATACATGAACAAAGAAATTATTCCATATGTATAATAATACCACATCTTCCTAAAAATAACCACATATTCAAATACTTAAAAGTGAATTGCATCTAATTAATCTTGAATGGCATTAAAAAAATATTTTTTTGCACGCAAAACCATTATACTTTGTAGGTATGTCTGCGGTGCTTATATTGGCTGCCACAAATCAGGAGTCCATGTGAATCACTTTTGAATCAACTAGAATATGTAATGCATATGAGACATACATATACATGTATTCATATACATATGCATATACATGCCAAAGACATCGTACCATACACAGTTAATCAGTCCAAAATGCACATGTGTGGTCGCTATGGTTGGCTTGCTGAGATTAAGCCGTGATTCGGAGCATTGATGTGCCACAGTCTGGCGAGTCTGGGACGAGCACGAGAATAAGGTGGTGGCTTTCCGGTCTCAGCGGTCTGCACCACCGCTCCAAAGCACATGACTGGGAAGAAAGCCACCGCTTCTTTGTGCAAGAGGACTTGTTTACTTGTCCCCCTGACGGTTGTGTTGGGAATGCCTTTGACCAGAGGGTGGAGGGGAGGAGAACGAAACAGTCTTGCCGGGCTTCTTGTTGCAGATGTGGATGAGTGTGACGGCAACCATCGCTGCCAGCACGGCTGTCAGAACATCCTGGGCGGGTACAGGTGTGGCTGCCCGCAAGGCTACGTCCAGCACTACCAGTGGAACCAGTGCGTTGGTAAGCGCTCTTTGGTGACACCGCACCCGCGTTTCTCTCTTGAAAGTATCTAAATAACAATGATGAGAGGTTGGAGTGTCAGTATGGCATTTTAACCCTAGTCCTTAAAACTCAGTGCTCAAAGAGTGATGCATGGGAAGGCAAGCGGTGTGGGTCAGTGTTGGAGCACTTGGCTAGCAAGTGAGATGTCCTGGGTTCCATTGCCACTCCACCCTGCACCCCCCCCACACATGCATGCGCACACACACACCCACACACACACACACACACTGTTAAAAAGGAAAGGGGGGGGCTACTGGGGCAAGGGAAATGGCTCAGCAGTTAAAGGCGATTGCTTGCAAAGCCTGGCAGTCCATATTCAATTCTCCAGCACCCATGTAAGTCCAGGTGAGCATTTAGAGGCCCTGGCCTGCCTGTACACACATAATTAATCAATTAATTCCAAAGGCGGCGAGGAGGGAGGGACGGGGGGGGGGGGGGTTTGGGATGCATAGTGAGGGGGTTTATTCTACCAGTCTTTGCCCTTGTGTATGTTTGAAAATATCTATAATAAAAATGTTTTCAAGCACCTAACAGGAACCCAACTAGAGATGTTGTTATTCTAAATTTTGGCTAGATATAATCTTGTCTCTAGCCACTTTGTCAAGGTTCATCACCTTCATGTGTCTCGATCTACTGCTTTGATCATAATGTAATCCGTTCAGGTTTTAGACGTAAAAGAGTTACCTATCCATTGCCCACCAACAACCCAGAAAAAAAAAAAAAAAAAAAAGGATTTTTTTTTCCCTCTATTTTGAGACAGGCTGATCTGCAAATTACTAGGTAGCCCCAGGCTGACCTCACCTGCTCCTTCTGCCTCCCTGAGTGCTGGGCTTACAGGAGCACATCGTCACACAGGGCTAGGTATTCTGATCGTTTTACTAAGGACAGTCCACCCATGCCTTCTCATCACATAGATACCATGAAGAAATGTTTTAAGGTAGGAAAGGCAATGAGTTATAGCAAATACTGATGACAGCTGCAGACAGAAAGGTCTATCAGAGAAAACACAGGTGTTCGGGGATTTCCTGACGCTGAAAATCATCATGGATGAAGCCACTGGCTAGAGAGCATGATCCTGCCAGAGCACCCAGCTGTGTCCTTCACAGGCCTAATTGCCCGGCTCCATTTCAGTGCATCTCATCCCCACATTGAAACAACGCCTGCTGCAAGGGAGCAGAAGGGCGGGAGGCAGGGGTCCCGCAGAGAAAGGCAGGCGGGAAGCTTCCTTCCGGCTTCCCTGTATGAGTTAAGGCACTCCACACAGTATTCAAATACAGTACTGGTACATAAATTATTCTGATTTTATCTTTTGGGTTCTCCTCAAAAGAATCTTCTGATGACAGTTTAGTGAGCTGAGAAGAAAATCCTGATAAATTTCAAAGGAAGGCAACCAGCTCTGTGAACTTCTTAGTTATACAGCTGTCCCTGTCCCGTGGCTTTCTGCCAAGCCCCAGGCAGACACACTGCCACCCCAGAAATACAAATGTGTGGGAGGAAAGGCAGAAGCAAATCGTAATGAAGAAGCTGAGGATATGTGAGCAAGGTATAATTTAATATGCGTACAAAAACAGTCATGAATGAAATACATTATTTTGTACATTAAAAAATTAATGTTTAAAGCAAGCATACAGCAAGAAAAGAAAGGGTTATCAAAGCAGTGACTTAAACAGCCAGTCACAGTAATGTCATAAATATTATTTACTTCTTTTTCTCTTCACAGGAAAAAAATTATATTGAAAAAATCCTTATGTCCTAATTTATTCATTCATAAACTGTGGCAAAGCATCAACCAATTTTTTAGACTATAGGAAAAAGTATTTAAATATGTTGTTTTATTTATTTGCGAGTGGAGAGAGAGTGGGCATGCTCCAGCCACTACAATAGAGCTCCAGATGCATGCACCACTTTCTTCATCTGGCTTTATGTGGGTTCCGGTGGAATTGAGCCCAAGTAGTCAGGCTTTGTAGGAAAGCACCTTAACTTCTGAGCCCTGTCTCAAGCCCAAGAGTAGTATTGTTGTAGCTATTAAAATTATGTTACATTAAATTATTTATAAAATTTGATGTCCACCACTTTAGTAAATGCCATAGAGTTCTTGGTAGTTCTTTGGAACTTAAGACAAGAGAATGATTCTCTTCTAATAGCTAGCTTAAATAGAATTCTTGTTTTTAACAGTAGAAATACATGAGGCATCAATTTAGGTTTTTAGTGTTTCTTGAAGTTTTTGTCTGTAAGTATGTATTTCCTAAGGTTTCTGTCTGTGAACATGTAACACAAAAATACCTTCCCAGGGTTTTAGTAAGTTTGGAAATCGTCTGAGTTAAACTCAACATGGTAAGGGTCATCCAGTTTCCGCTCGTGAGATCCCTGGGTAGGTGCTGGAGCAGCTCACCAGCGCCCAGCCGGGAGACTGTGGGCTTCTACTTAGGAGTGGCCTTTACACAGAGCAGTGTGCTTCAAAGAGGAGGTCAGGCGTGCCTGACATCCCTGCATCTATGAAGCTGAAGCGGTATGACCTCAAGTTTGAAGCCAGTAAATCCCTGTTTAATATATATATATTAAATATATATATATATATCTAAATTTATATATGTATATATATATAAATTTAAATATATAATTTATACTATATACTTTATATTATTATATTTAAATACTCGCAAATATAAGTATATATATATTTAAATATATAAATATATTTAAATAATATTTTTTAAAAATATATATATACCAGGGGCTGGAGAAGTGGCTTAGTGGTTAAGGCACTTGCCTCTAAAGCCAAAGGACCCAGGTTCGATACCCTAGTACCCACGTAAGCCAGATGCACACGGCGACACATGCTTCTGGAGTTCATTTGCAGTAGCTGGAGCCCTGACATACTTATTTTCTCTATCTGCCACTCTTTCTCCTTCCCCTCTCTCCAATAAATAAATAAATATTAAAAGCATCAAAGATGAGTCCAAAACTAAACGTTCATAAGCAGATATTCCCAATTACAAAGTGAATTTGTGCACTTTCTTAAAGTGGCTCTCTCTAAGCAGCAATGCTCTCGGTAGAGACAGCAAGGATATCTAAGTTTTCTCAATCCTTCCCTGAAAGGTTAAGGAATCCAGCTAGTTTCTAATAGAATCTGCCATTCTTACCTTACCACCCCAGTTTAATTTTAACTCAAATACATAGCATAGAGTGAACTGACCCCATCAGGGAGCTAATAAAAGCAACAACTTAACATAAGAATTATGACAAAATCGGGCTGGAAAGATGGCTTAGTGGTTAAGCGCTTGCCTGTGAAGCCTAAGGACCCCAGTTCGTGACTCGATGCCACAGGACCCACACTAGCCAGATGCACAAGGTGGCGCACATCTGGAGTCTGTTTGTAGTAGCCGGAGGCCCTGGTGCACCCATTCTCTCTCTCTGTCTGCCTCTTTCTCTCTCTGTATGTCGCTCTCAAATACATAAATAAAAATTAAAAAAAGAATTATGACAAAGTGTAAATTAAAAGTACACAGGCATTTTTTCCATGACCTACTGATATAAATATCTTCAGTCATTCATGATTTATGGGAGAATATAGAAATACATCAAATAGATTTCCCCAAATCTTCTTGAACATGATCAAAACTGGCACTCAATGCACCATATTGTCTTGAACAAAATTGTAAATTTGTTATACTTTTAACACTACCATTCAGGAACAACACAAGGTCTTTCAAAATTTACAAAATTCTGGGCTGGAGAGATGGCTTAGTAGTTAAGGCGCTTGCCTGCAAAGCCTCCGTTCCCCAGAACCCACATAAACCAGATGTACAAGGTAGCACATGCTTCTAGAGTTCTTTCGCAATGGCTGGAGGCCCTGGAATGCCCATTCTCTCCCACCCCCCCTCTGTCTACCTGTCTGTCTGTCTGTCTCTCTCTCTTTCTTTCTTTATAATAAATAAATAAACAAATAAAAGTTTAAAAATATTTTTTAATTTTACAAAATTCTAACACATAGATTATACAGATGTGGATGGCATTCTCAACTTTTTTGGGTTTTTTGTTTTTGTTTTGAGGTAGGGTCTCACTCTATCCCAGGCTGACCTGGAATCCATTATGTAGTCTCAGTGGCCTTGGCCATCTTAGTACCTCTGCTTCTTGAGGGCTGGGATTAAAGGCGTGCACCACCATGCCCAGCTTCTCAACTTTTAAATTTTTTTGTTGTTTATTTTTATTTATTTGAGAGTGACAGACACAGAGAGAAAGAGGCAGAGAGAGAGAGAGAGAGAATGAGTGCGCCAGGGCCTCCAGACACTGCGAACAAATTTCAGACCTGTGCGCCCCCTTGTGTATCTGGCTAACGTGGGTCCTGGGGAATCGAGCCTCAAACCAGGGTACTTCGGCTTCACAGGCAAGCGCTTAACCACTAAGCCATCTCTCCAGCCCAACTTTTAATGAATATTATATTCATTTAAAAATGAAAATGTGTGAATGTGATTAACATTTGCCTATGAAGGAAAATTATATCAGTGCACAAGTCTTTTGTTCAGAGCTGAGAACTTCCAGTTTCTTCTACAGCTTTTCCAAAATAATTCAAACATAGCCAGCAAAGCATTTCAATTCAAAGTCTATCTTAATTAACCATATTTATATGCTAAAAAATGTTACCATGCTATAAATGCATAAATATATGAGATACCGTGGTACTTCCAAATCTGTTAACCTATTTAAAAATATTCATGTAAGTGGTAGTTACAAATGCAGTTTATTCAATTAATTGGTTTTTCCTGGTATTTTTTTTCTACCTAACACAGTGTCTGAATTCATCATGGTGGGAACGTGTCATTAAGCTATAACCTAATTTCAATTCCATGTTGGGAGAGAAATGCTCCTTATGAATATCATAACTAATTATGAAAGCAAATGAACCTTTGCAATAGAATTCAAAGCTTTTCATAGATAGAAATAAAACAGCATGCAGCCAAGTTACTGAGAATTTACGTACTTTCTCCTTGTGTCATAAAGGCTATGAATTTTCACTTATTAGATAATGAAGCAAATTTTATATTCAGTGTCTATGAGTTCTACATTTAGTGCTCTCATTTCATTCTGCAACTATACTGATGACATAAGAATGCTCCCTTTCAATAACCTCTGTCCTGTGTTAACAAAGTTGAGCTTCCCTGTCTGAGAGGCCTGTCTGCCTCACCCCAACTTCATCTTCCCTAATTTCCCTGAGCTGCTGCCAATCCTCCTCTCACTGCCATGGCCACAGCGCTCCCCGGGTACGCTTCCTTGCAAATGAGCCTGTTTCCGAATATGGACTGAAATATGTAAACAGACACTCAGGGCTCCCTGTGTAGTCACGAGAATGGAAAGTGTTCCAGGGAACAGATGTGATTTGCGCCCGGGGTGAAAATTGGATTATAATAGAGCCAAAGGAGTCAAGCCACAGGCTGCATTATCAACCAGTTAAAAGCAAACTCACAGTGTCCAAAGTTAGAAGCATGGCGAGGTCTTGAGTCTGTGGAATCTGGAAGCACTGCCTGCCCGTGCCCACCTGCCGGGCGTCGCAGGGCAGCAGGCATTCAGCAGGAAGAGCCACGTGTGCCTGGCGGCGGTGTGCACCCTCCCAGAAGGCTCAGCGTGCACCAAGTGCACTTTCAAACACTCACAGCCATGATGCTCTCAGTTCAGTAGATCTAAGTCGTGTTTGTTTCCATGATTTCGTCTGACATTTTCAATTTTTTATATCCTCTCCCCATATATAATGAAGATGTGGGAAATAAGCACAGATATGGATGGACTTCTAAAAAATTAACATCATTCGCATTCTATAAAACTCACCGTTGGCTAGAGAGATGGCTTAGTGGCTAAGCATTTGCCTGTGAAGCATAAGGACCCCGGTTCAAGGCTCTATTCCCCAGGACCCATGTAAGCCAGATGCACAAGGTGGCACATGCATCTGCAGTCTGTTAGCAGTGGCTGGAGGCCCTGGAGCACCCATATTCTCCCTCTCTCTCTCCCCTCTCCCTTCTCTGTCTGTCACTTTCAAATAAATAAATAAAAATTAAAAAATCTCACTCTTTTAAAGTGCACAGTTAAATGGTTCTTAGCATATTCTCACAAAGATACTTAGGCACCGCCAATGCTGGCTGCAGAACATTCTCACTACTCCAAAACAGAAACTGCACACCTAATAGTTGTTATATCCCCTTTTCTGCTTCCCCAGCCCCTGGCAACTGTTAATCTATCCTCTCAGGATTTTAGCAGAAATAGGCTTTTGTTAAAAGAATAAAAGAATTATTCATCAACCAAACTGGAAATGTCTGTCCCTAAGATCTACCCACATACTCAAAACACAGTACTGATACACTGGAAAAGAACAATGCAGGGTTTGGGGATTTTTTTTTTCTTTAAAAAAAAAAAAAAAAAAAAAGCTTTGAAAATTTACAATTTGAACTTTTTAATTAATATGCTTCTTTGCAAACCCAAAACGAATCATGGCCCCTATGAAATCATGGGTGCTTTGAGACTGCAGGTCTTCTTTCCCGCCTGAGAATGTCTTCCTTTGTGTGACTAGATGAGAACGAGTGTTCCAACCCCAGTGCCTGCGGCTCGGCCTCCTGCTACAACACCCTGGGGAGCTACAAGTGCGCCTGTCCCTCGGGCTTCTCCTTCGACCAGTTCTCCAGCGCCTGCCATGATGTGAACGAGTGCTCCTCCTCCAAGAACCCCTGCAACTACGGCTGCTCCAACACCGAAGGCGGCTACCTCTGCGGCTGCCCGCCCGGGTACTTCAGAGTAGGGCAAGGGTAAGGCATCCCACCCTCCACAGTAGCCACGGGTGGCCCACAGGAGGACATGCCTCTCTCCCTTCGGTGAGCTCAGGCTACCTGGCCACCTGTGCCTTCAGCCCAGTGTGAGCGTGTTAGGAATTAAGCACCGAGGAGTCACGGGACAGTGCTGCTGGTATAGGGCCATCCCCTTTGTGGTCAGCCGAAAACCTGGGCTTTAGCACAACTCTGGCCCTTCACAGTGACCAGAATAGATTCATTCAGCACAGAGCCAGGGACAAGCGGATGTTTGAAAGCATAGCTCACATGTTGGCACAGATAAGCAGGCAAAGAGGTAGCCTGAAAACCGCCTCACCCTGGATCCTTCTACAAATTTGGTCAGGTATTGGCCCAACAGTCCCAGTGAAGAAACTTGTCTTTCTTTTTTTTCAAGGTAGCGTCTCACTCTGGTCCAGGCTGACCTGGAATTAACTCTGTTATCTCAGGGTGGCCTTTGAACTCATGGCGATCCTCCTACCTCTGCCTCCCAGTGCTGGGATTAAAGGCGTGCACCACCACGCCCAGCTTCTTTGTTTTTTATAATGCCCAGAAACAGGACACTCCCAGCAGGTGCACTGGGCAGGGCCCATCTCCCCATGGCCGGCTCCCTGTCAGTTAGTTGCCTTTCTCAGGTCTTGCTAGCTGTGGCTGGGTGCTGGCTGGCCCTGTGTAGCCACCCTGTGCTCGGGGGCAAGAAGATGAGCACTTAGGAGTCAGTATCATATTCCTAGCCGGAGCAGTGGGTGAGGCAAACACTGAGGGACATGGTCTAGGGTGTCTAACAGAAAAGACTGGGTCCAATGTGGGTCACTTCAGAGCCAACATACGGGCTCTTCTACTCACCAAAAGAGGAATCCAGCAGTAACAATACTCAAAGCAGAAGGACGTTATGTTTTGGTCAGGAAACAGGCTAGATTTGAGCTCATGAAGCAAGGAAGCTTCACTTACCACTGACTGGAAACCC
Source organism: Jaculus jaculus (assembly GCF_020740685.1). NCBI lineage: Eukaryota > Metazoa > Chordata > Mammalia > Rodentia > Dipodidae > Jaculus > Jaculus jaculus. The sequence goes on from NC_059115.1 coordinate 52,103,346, forward strand.
ATGCTGCTCTTTTCCCTCCTGAGTAAGCCATGCCCACCCAGGTGGTGCACTGGAGGTCGGAGTTACCATTAGGAAAGTCCAGGGCACACCTTCAGAGCAACGTCGTGATTTCAGAACAAGAGGAAATCTCACGTGCTGAGTGTGTGGTGAATAAAAGAACTGCAAAAATGAGGCTTTGGGACTCAGAGTCTAGAGTTTGCTTTGTCGGCGCCACATTTCTAAAAAGTCTTTGCTCTGCACTAGAAAGCAGCTGTCCATCCAGGCTAATCACGATAATGTCTAATGACACTTTGCTTCTTGTCAATAGCCACTGCGTGTCAGGAATGGGATTCAACAAAGGACAGTATCTGTCAGTGGACGCAGAGGTGGATGAGGAAAATGCTTTGTCGCCAGAAGCATGCTATGAATGTAAAATCAATGGCTACTCCAAGAACGACGGCAGGCAAAAGAGGAGCGCCCACGACCCTGAGCCAACCCCAGCTGTGAGTAGACCGCATTCTGCTTTGCCACAAGGTTGATCCACATAGTAGATGTGTGCAAAGTGCCGTTTATGTAGTTTATGCCTCAGGGCAGTTCAGCCCTTCTGGAAATTTAATGAGTCCAATGCGGCAAGACAAGCAAATTTAAGCTGGTAGAATTGATAACTCAAGCACAAAGACCTTGAGGAAAGTCTATAAAATTCAGTTTCAAATCATTTTCTTTCTTTCTTTTTTCTTTTTCTTTTTTTTTTAGTTTTTGGTTGGTGCCAAGGAATATAAGATGTCCATTTTGGGAAATAATTATTTTAAAATAATTCAAAAATGAAATAATTTTTGAATTCTTCCAATACTGTCTTAAACATATAAAGTACCATGTTGATTTTAATGTTCAGTAGGCCAGACAGCTAGGTGTCATGTCCTGTTTTTTTTTTTATTTATTTATTTATTTATTTATTTAAGAGCAACAGACATGGACAGAAAGACAGATAGAGGGAGAGAGAGAGAATGGGCAAGCCAGGGCTTCCAGCCTCTGCAAACAAACTCCAGATGTGTGCGCCCTCTTGTGCATCTGGCTAACATGGTACCTGGGGAACCGAGCCTCGAACCGGGGTCCTTAGGCTTCACAGGCAAGCACTTAACCGCTAAGCCATCTTTCCAGCCCTGCTTTTTTTGACTTGTTTGTAAGTCTTTGCCATCATAAAAAACCTTCTCATCAAACAACGTACCTGTGGTGCATCTTCTCTCACTGGCATTTTAGCAGTGCCGTTACGGGGGCAGACACGAGACTGCCTGATTTTGAATCTATCCCTCAACCCTCCTCACTGATTGCCTGTGTCCCTCAAGACATACTGCATGTTCACCTAACCGCTTTACCTCCATTCCCACACCTATAGACTGAGGTGGGAGGGAAGGCTGGTTGAGTCGTGGCATGAGAAGTGCCTGATGCAGGGCCTGACTTGTTCATTGCACGTGAGTCCCTGCCAGTGATTAATAGTGCACATCTGGATAGATTAGTGATTTCCCAAAGATTTGACAACACGAGATTGATTATCAGTCTCCAATCTGCTCAATTAATACTTTTGTAATATTTTACTTATTTATTTATTTGACAGAGAAAGAGGGGGGAGAGAGAATGGGTATGTCAGAGCCTCCAGCCACTGCAAATGAACTCCAGATGCCTGCGCCCCCTCGTGCATCTGGCTAACCTGGGTCCTGGGGAATCAAACCTGGGTCCTTTGGCTTTGCAGGCAGTCGCCTTAACTGCTAAGCCATCCTTCCAGCCATTTCTTTTAACAAACATTTTATTGAAAACTTTTGTATCAGTTAAGATTGCTGAGAAATTGACCCAACCAAAAAATAATAATCAACTTGTTTTAGTTCTCTAGGCCTCATAAATTTTCCTTATCTAATGACCTGATTTATTTAGTCAAAAACTCTGAGACAATTTTATTTTTGCATGCATGCGTGCGTGCGTGCGTGCGTGCGTGCGTGCGTGCGTGTGTGTGTGTGTGTTGTATGTGTGTATGTGCCCATGTGCTTGCCTGTGGCAGGGCGCATGTCCCTGTAATGGTCAGGTGCAGTATAAGGTTTCCCACTCCATTGCTGTTCTGCTGGTTCTTGTTTGAGCCAATCTCTTACTGATCCTGGACTCTGCCATGTTTTCTCAAGGTCCAAAGATTCTCAGGTCTCTGCTCCCCCCTGTGGGGCTGGGGTTACAGAGCTATGCATGCCCGTGCCCAGCTGTTTTGGAGATCAAACTCCAGTGTTTTCTCAGGCCCCCTCAGGTTCTCATATTTGCACAGGCTGTGCTTTTTAATTGCTGAGCCATCTCTCCAACCCTCTACATTACAGTTTTATAATAAGTCAACATTATATTTAAATGGATTGTGTTATCCAACTGAGCTTTAACTTGACAGGTTATTCCTCAAGATACAAAACCTTTCCACTGTGGTACTAGTAACATAATTCTGTCTGGACATGATGGGCGCTTGTGAGGCACTGAAGCCACATCCTTACTTAACAAGTACACAACTCACATCGGATTATCCGAGCCATGTTCCCACTGGCTTTTAGCAAGGCTGGTTCAAGCTGGAGCCACGCAGATCCTATCTTTGCATATACTGAGGTTCCCATTGAACGCACTTCTGTTAAAGCACCTTAGAAATCAGAGCCAAGCCCTGGGCTTGAAGCACTTTTAGCAGCACCTCTCATTCTGACTCCATGAAAAAAGTTAAATTAGACTCCTTTAAAAAAAAAATTGTACTACTAAGCATGATGACACCCACCAAGGCAATCAAAAACCTTGTAATGTGAATGCTGTCTATAATCTTAGACCTGAAGCTGGAACCACTTCATTGAGGTTGAATGAGAAATTGTAAGGATTTACAGGGCATCCTGCATGGAATGAGCCTTTTATCCAAGCTGTCCAGAGCTTCCAGCAGGCTCTTTCCCAGCCACCACTGGTGCTAAATGGGGAGCGGGAAGCTACGACCTGTCACTGTGGCTGCAGCCCCAGGGACCACAGATGGCTTCTGAATACTCTGCCTGCACTGTGGAAATACATCACCAGCACTTTCTTGTTCTTTCCCCAGGTGGAGCACATTAGCTTAGAGAGTGTCGACATAGACAGCCCAGTCAACATGAAGTTCAATCTCTCCGGCCTTGGCTCCAAGGAGCACATCCTTGAACTCATGCCTGCTATCGAGCCCCTCAACAACCACATCCGCTACATCATCTCCCGAGGGAATGACGACGGCGTCTTCCGCATCCACCAAAAGAATGGCCTCAGCTACCTGCACACAGCCAAGAAGAAGCCCATGCCAGGCACATACACACTGGAAATCACGAGCGTCCCTCTCTATGGGAAGAAGGAGCTGAGGACACTGGAGGAGCACAGGGAGGATGACTACCTCCTAGGGGAGCTTGGGGAGGCTCTCAGGATGAGGCTGCAGATTCAACTCTATTAACCCTTAGCAAATGTGGGCCCAGGCTCAAACCACAGCACTGCCAGCCTTTGCGGGTGTTTGCAGTGTTGATGATAAAGGGGAGGGGGGGGAAAAAAAAACAACAAACTCTTGTTTCTTTCCTCCCTATCTCAGACTTTGGAATATTGACCCTCGCAGGAGGGATAATTTAGACTCTGGTGCGGCCAAAGATTTGAGTACAAAGGCAACCATAGTTACTGTATTTTTTGTATGACTTCATTTTTAAGTATATTGAAAAAAAAAACACTAAATGTTCAAGAGATCAGCATATGGCACTAAATGCACAAAAATAATGTGAGCTTTTTTTTTTTTTTTTCCTGTTAGCAGTCTGTAACACTTCGGGTATTTTGCTATAGTTGCTAATTAAAAAAATATAGATGTTTATTTATTTTTAATGCAGTAATATATGGAGAAATGAACAAACTATGTAAACAAAAAAAAAGGGAAACTCACTTGTTTTTCTTTAGATTTATAAATTTGATCTATTTCTTTTTAGAGGTGCTTTTTAAAAATTCACTAGATTCAAAAGATGTTTCCTTTGGTTTTCTGCCAGTCCTCCAACTGGTACATACCTGACTATTTTAAAGAAAGCCTTGGAGAGCTCAATAGGCAGCGAAACCAATCACTTAAAAAGACGCGAATGTCGTTCGATCCTTTACAAAGGAGCTCAAAGCCAGAGCAGCTCTGTGACAGTCTTTCACATCGCCGGACAACCAGGCAACGGAAGATGAAACACACCACTGTAGCAAAATACCTTGACTGCTCGGGAGACCATGCGCAATGCGACCAGACTGTACTGTACTTCCTTCCCGTAACCTCAAGGGCCGACACGTGCTGCCCATAACGCCTCGTTCCCACCAGGGCGCGCTGCGCACTTGTGGCCCCGTAGGCAGCTGAGGGACCGCCGTTCCTTTGAGGAGGAACCCCAGGCGTTCTGTAGGGTTTGGTGCTGTCGTAGATTCATGGTGCATTTATTATGTTCAAGCTACTTCAGGATTGCCATATGTGCAAAACAAATCATGCTGTGCAGCCAAGGAATATATGTTGTTGTTGTTGTTGTTGTTGTTGAAGACCTTTTCTTTTTTTTTTTTTTTTTTAGAATTTTCAATAATACTGTAGTTATGCAGCATATGCCTTGTTTTTATCATAGCTTATTGTGTATGAAAAATGTTGGTAAGATGACTTGATGTTTAGTTTGCTTTAGTCATTTGAAAAGATATCATACCAGGAGGTGCTAATGAGTATGTCTCCATGTTCTCTACCCCACGAACCTGTCCCTGGACCAGTGACCAGACCTCATGTGGGAAATGGCCAAAGCACACACCAACTTCCAGGCTGTCCCTCTCACACCTGCGTTGACCAAAGATTAGTAACCAGTTGTAGCCAGTGTTTTGGGCTTTTTGTTTTGTTTGTTTTTAGTAACAAAAAAGAAAGAAAAAAAAAAAAAGAAAGAAAAACAGAAGAAACCGTGTAAATTTGTAATCAAGTGTTTGTGAGGAAAATCTTACGGTTTTGGTTTTGTTTTTGTAAGTTTATATATCAAATATGACACTTTTCTTGCAATAAAGCTTATTTTGGGGTAGTTTTCTGGCTGAGACTTTTATAATCCCGGGCACATTGGTGGGAGGGACTGAAGACTTGGCTGACAGGCACACTTACTAAGCAGATGAACAGCCAGGCACATCAACAGGTAAGTAAAGGAACACCGCCAAGTTTGTGCAAGAAGCAGTCAGGCATGTCCCAGTAACAACTACGAATTCAAGTTACCTTCAAATAGGACGGTACAGAGATCTCAGAATTCCTTCTCATCTTCCATAAGCACGCTTGAGGAAATGGTTACGTTGTAAGCACCCTCAAACATCCACGCAGGAGTGAAGCATTGTTTTTGAGTCTTTATGACACAAATTTCCCCAAACCTGAATTTTCAAGCCAGCATAGCAGCAGGCGTACCCCAGTGAAGATGGCATCTTCACCAAATCTCTCCAAAGCCTCTTACCTCTGACAGCACCACACAAGCGATTCTCACAGGAACTTTTCCTTGGATGCATTGCTAAAATGAGCACACACAAAATTTTTTTCTTCTAGTCTTAAAGTTAGTTCAATACATGATTTAAGAACGTGTGTGCTTAGCCGGGCATGGTGACACATGCCTTTAACCCCAGCATTTGGGAGGTAGAGGTAAGAGGATCGCCATGAGTTCAAGGCCATCCTGAGACTACATAGTGAATTCCAGGTCAGCCTGAGCCAGAGTGAGACCCTACCTAGAAAAAAAAAAAAAAAAAAAAAAGAATGTGTGTGCTTAATTTCTTTTTGCATCCAAAGAATAACAAGGAAATAGCATAACTGATCTTAATGTCGTCCTTTGCCAACCAGAGATCAGCTGTGTGGCATAAGCAAAGTATTTTTCTGGGGGCATCCTGCACGACTCAGCATGCCCAGTGAGCATCCTCTCGCACTGCTCATGGTTCAGCCATGAGCGTGGGAACAGGAAGCTCCCTGGAAACAGGTTTGACTCAAGCTTTGAGTGCAAAACAACACTTTCCATGTACCTTGAACCTGTTCAGGAGGAAGTTTGAGAATCCACACATTAGGAGCTTCACACAGAAGACGAGAAGCCCTCTGGGGGCCTGGAAGGATGTGCTAGGACAAGACAGTACAAAGCTCCGTCCCATAGGAACCTTGTACAAATCACCTGTGACTCTCTTCATGTGAGCACTGGCCACCACTGGTATGTTTTTCCGATAACCAGTGGCAAAGGCCGTTTCCTTCACGTTTTATCTCAGAAACTTCCTCAGCTAAGTCATGAAAATGTCCTTACCACTGAGTGTGAGGACAAGAGCTTGAATCCCAAGGCCCATGCCAGGTGAGCTCACCTCTAATTCCAGATCGGAAGGCAGAGATGGCCGCCCCCATCACACTGGCCCAATCAGCCAGCTCTGGGTTCATGTGCGAGATCCTGCCTCAGAAAACAAGGGGCAGAGTGATCCAGGAAGACACTTGATGTCAACCTATGACCTCCACATGTATGCACACGTATGTCCATATACATATAAACACGCATGCACAAATACATACCATACACACATACTCATACAAAAAAAAAGTGAAAAGAAATGGTCTTCAGGTGACATGACTTCTCTACTGGTATCTAGATTTAGAACTGTGAAAGCTGTTGTCCTCTTTAGCACCTTTTGACATTGCTGCTGCTTGCTTCATAGTACAGGGAAGTAGGTCATGTGTGCATGTCAGCTAGGGAAATACTTCAGGAAAACTTATAAGTTGAACTGTATGTAAACATCTATCCATATTATTAAGGATATCAAACAGACTCATTCACTGACTCCCTTGTAAATATTCTCAGGCTTTCTTTTGCATAAATTGCCTTCTTAGATTACAGAAGAAATGCTTTGGGTAAAGGGTGAGAACACACAGATGAAAACTATAGAACAAGAATCTACCTGATTCTGTCAAAGCTTTAGTAGCAAGGAAATTCATATTTTAAAAAAAGCATGTGAAACTGTCAATATTGGTATATTTGGCTTAGAAGATGGCTATTTTATAATGTTCAACTTAACGGTTCGGAAATACTCATGTTCCTCAAGAATAGCTGGAAATCTGAAAGTCCTTCTCTTCAATGCATAATACAATCCATTCACTCCTTTCCAGGCTGCTTGTGGCTGCTTTGCACTCCTAATTTACAATAGTCCATAAGAGGATTACATAATTTATTCAAACAACTACTTGCTTTCATGCTCCAGAGACATTGGAAAGAGACTAAATCACACATCATTGGGAGCTTGATGGGATTGCTGGACGCTATTTAAAGGCAAATCCATTGGGAAAAATTAGACTGTAGCATAATGATTATTTTTAAACCTTTACTTCTAGTGAGACAGGGAAAGATGGAGACTCACTGCCACCTTACAAGAAGGGAGGGCATCTGCTATGGTTGAACTCTCAGCCAAGCCTACATTTGATGACTGTTCTGTTTTTTAGGTTTTTTTTTTTTAAAGCATGTTCTTAAATAAGTGCAAATTCATGGTTTTCCTACTTAGTAAAAAGTATGTTCTTCTGGGGCTCGGAAGATCACTCAGTTGATAAAGTGCTTCCCTTGCAAACTCAAGGACCTGGGTTCAATTTCTAGAACACACTTTAAAAGAAGTCAAGTAGGGTGGCACTTGCTTGTATTCCTAGCACTAAGAGACAGGAGGATATGTGGAGCTCACTGACTGGCCAGTCTTGCCTAACTGGCAAGTTCCATGCCAGTGAAAGACCCCATCTCAAATGGAGAGATGGCTTAACAGGTAAGGCACTTGCCTACAATGCCGAAGGATCTAGGTTCGAGTCTCCAGGATCCACATAAACCAGATGCATAAGTGGCACATGCATCTGGAGTTTGTTTGCAGTGGCTAGAGGCCCTGGTGTATCCATTCTCTCTCTCTCTCTCTCTCTCTCTCTCTCTCTCCCTCTCCCTCTCTGTCCCTCCCAACTAAATAAATAAATATGAGGGCTGGAGAGATGGTGTAACAGTTAAGGCGTTTGCCTGCAGAACCAAAGGACTTTGGTTCAATTCCCCAGGACCAATGTAAGCCAGATGCACAAGGTGGTGCATGCATCTGGAGTTCATTTGCAGTGGCTGGAGGCCCTGGCATTCATTCTCTCTCTACATATATATATATATATGTGTGTGTGTGTGTGTGTGTGTATGGTGTGTGTGTGTGTGTCTGCCTCTTTCCTTCTATTACTCTCTCAAATAAATAAATAAATATTTTAAAAGCATTTAAAAAATAAGATAAATAAAATAAAATATTGTAAAAAAAAAAAAAAGAAAGAAAAGTACACACCTGAGGAACAACGCCCAAGGTTGTCACCTTGCACACATGCATGTGCACACACACACACATACACACACAATATTTTTCTGGTTTTCCTTGCACATCCTTTCAATACAGACAAAGCCTTCAAGTCCTAATGTATATGTATGGCTGCCTCCGTTCAGTAATGCAACCACTGAGGCAGTATGGTCTTGTAGTTTAAAAACCTGTCTTTTGAATCAGGCAAAACTGACATCCAATTCCATTTTCTTAAGAGGTTACATGACTTCTTTAAGCCTCGGTGTACCTCCTGGATGAAGATTGGAGTACAGTGTGGCTGCGCGGTTGAATAAGATAGGACAGGTGGCTGTTAGCAGAGAACCCAGCAAGCACTCAGTGTAGGCAGCTTCTCACTCCACCAGTGCCATCCCCACTGGAGGGGACAAATGATCCTACAGATTCATACAAGGCTCCTTCCTAAGCAAGGCTCAGAAACTACTGCCTCCCCACAAAACATAGGCTGACAGCCAAAGAAAGTGTCTCCTAAGCAGCCCGCTCCTCCGGGGCATCTTTATAAGTCCTATGGCTGACAATTGTCGCCCTCGCCATCCTGCGGGCTTTAGCCCTAGAAGCCCAAGCCACAGAGCTGGGGCTCTCACACCTACGGAGTACCCAGCGCATTGAAAGGAAAATGAGTTAGCGTCGTGGAAAGTCAGAGATAGAAAACTACTCCTGTTTACAAGGAAAGAAACTGAGGCCAAAATTTGTAAGAATTCAGTGCAGAGCCAAGTTACTACACAAGGGAGACCAGAACCCTGTTGCCTGGCTGCCCTCCGGGGCTATTCATACTTCCTCTACGTGGTGAGCCTGCTTGGACCTCTTCTAAGCCCTACGGATATAAGGCAGTTCCCATGGTTTTGGCTCCTTCTGAATCCAAAAATGTTTCCCAAGCACAATTTAGACACCATTCTTTGTTTTGTTTGCCCCGCCCTCTGTAACTGCTCCCAACCTCTCATAAACCAAAGATTAGTGGACGCACTAAAATGCCAGGCTATCAGCCGCCGTGGAGCAGGCCCTCCCAAGTCCTGCACTCCTCTGAATTTACACTGCCGTCCTGGTTTCCAAAGGGTTAAACATTTTTATTTAAACCAGACCTTGGAACTGTAACCACACCACACCACACACACACACACACACACACACACACACACCTTTCACTAAGAATGCCCTGGGAAAGTACGCTGGCCACTTGTGTTGCTTAATTGTCTTTCTCTTTTTCCTTTTCCTGTAAACCTAAAAAAGATATTACTCAATTAGGTTAGCTTCCTTTTGAAACAGCCAGGAACCAACAGCTCACATCAGTCACCCCCATTAAGGCCGCAGATTAAATGTCAGGATATAGTGGAGACATTTTCCAAAGGAAACCACTTTGCAAGATTTTTTTTTTTTTTTTTTGCGCAAACTATAGGGAAAGTTAGCATTAATAGCCATCCCCAGACAACTGCCGCTTCATGCATGAGTTTCCTTTATGAAATAACAGTAGAAGCCGTGAACAACCAGTTCTTGAAACTGTGTCAAAATAAACAACTTATTGCCCTGTATCAGCTGCCTTAATTTTCTGACCCTAAACCTCTTCCTGCCTTCAGCTCTACCTGACCCCAGCTTCCCTGTAGGACCAGGCCGCTCCTGCAGGGCTGAACTGAAACCCTTGAGCCCATGTATCTGTGAATATCAGCCCTAAGACAGGGTCCTTGGTTTGAACCCATAGCCATGAACTGACACCTGAAACTCAACCTGTGACCACCTTAGGTCCTGGTCAATCTATTGAACTTCACAGAACCAAGACTGGAAAATGCTCACTAAATGAACAAAGGGAGGGAGAGAATTCCGCCTCTGCAGAGTAAGATTCATGGTAGCCCTTGCACAGTCCTGATACATCCAAAACATCCTTGAGTCTCCATGCAAACCACGGTCCATCTTCCAAAGGCTTTGCCAGCCTATCAGAGTCTTCATGTCCTGCCTCATGCCATGTCTCAGCAGCGATTGAGATCTAAATTACAAACTTTAATAAAATCCTCAATATATTGGGGGCCATCCATTCAAACTACCACAAGTACCATGGGAATATTTTTTTTCCCTTTGGAGATTTTTATTTTGCATTTTATATATGATCCATTTCACATTCTCACAGAGTCAGCAACAACAGATACACAGTCTCCTATATCTGAAATGGCAAGATGGTCAGAGCCATGGCTAAAGGCAAGGCATGGACACACTCACTAAATCAAACAGAATTGCACAATTTATCCTTCATTTCATTCTTCTTAAACCAATGCCTGACACAAAGACTTACTGCTAAAGAATGCAAACCCTTTTTTTTTCCTTCATGCCTCAAGCTAAACATTAAATTTATCTGACAGGGTGAGCAAGATCCCATGAGAAACTTTTGCTAATAAAATCAATTCTCCTTTCCCAGCAAATCATTTCCCCATACCCTCCAATCTTCATATCTTCCTTTATTTTAGTCCGTTTGTTGTAAACAGAGATAGAATGAACAGCATATGATCATTGCCTATAACCTGACCCCAAAGACAGTATGGTAGAAGAGGAAAGGGGTAGTTTCTTTGAGACAAGAAGTAAAGATGTCAGCTAAAGCTGGATTAGGTCCTGACTGCCACCCGTCAGAGGCTATGTGCTGTATTAGTCCTGCTGGGTTGAGCTCTCCAAGCCACAACACGGAGGACATTTGAAGTTTGGTTGGTCCTGTTATTTGTTTTTCATTTCTAATAACCCAGCAATTTTTGTAGCAATTTTTTTTTTATCTTGGGTAACTTCTAACCACCATTAGGTACTGTCATAAGCACACTATGTCAGAAAGGAACACGTATGGATCTTTCCAAAATGTTAGAATATATTGAATAAGAAATTCACAGGCAGTAACAGTCTAATTTGTTGGCTGAAATTTTCCAGGTAGTTCCAATTTCCTTTGATAGCTAGCTACTGGCAAACATAGCTTCTAATATTCACTGTCAGATCATACATTTCACATCACACAATAAATACATATACATGTGTAGGTTACAGAATAGCTACAAAGGGTTTAAGAGGTCTTAGAGTTCAGTGAGTTCAAAAAGTCCTTACTGGAGCTAGAGACAGAGAGCTGATGCGGGTGTAACGAGAGTCACTACAAGTGGTGAGATAAGATATTAACAAATCCTGGGCCAGAGAGATGGGCTTAGCGGTTAAGGCGCTTGCCTGCGGAATCTAAGGACCCAGGTTCGATACTCCAGGTCCCACGTTAGTCAGATGCACAAGGTGGCACATGCATCTGGAGTTCGTTTGCAGTGGCTGAAGGCCCTGGCATGCCCATTCTCTCTCTCTCTCCCTCTCTCTGTCTCTAATAAATAAGCAATAAAATCTTTAAAAAAAAAAAAAAGGCAGCTTCTAGAGGTGTGAAGAAGAGCTGAGCCAGGCTGTAGAGGTAAGGCCCATGATCAAGTCCAGACAGAAGAAAGGGTGGACAGACAGATGGCAATGTCAATGGACTACATTAGCAGACCAAGCTGAGCATAAGCCCAGTAGGACAGTTAGAAGTTCACAGGCTGTCAGTCAGTTGCTGCACACACACACACCAGGTGGCCAGGTAGGCAAGTGGAGGTCAGGTTCGTCCTCTTTGTAAGGTCCAGGTGAAGAGATTTCACACTTCTGTTCGTCTAGCACATTTGATAAGTTCTCACACCTGGTTTTTCTGGTATGATCTCAACATGCCCATGTACTCCTAAGTTCCCAGCCATCTTTGATAAGTTTATAGAGAGTTCCTTCTTTTATATTATTATTGACAGCATCCATACTTACATGCAATAAGCCAAAATTCCCTCCCATCCCCCACTTCCCCTTCACAAATCCACACTCCATCATATCTCCTCTCACTCTCCATTAGTTGCTCTTTTATTTGCATGTCATCATCTTTTCCTCCTATTATGAAGGTCTTGTGAAGGCAGTGCTAGACACTGCAAGGTCATGGATAACAAGGCCAATTTTGGTCTGTACAATTGCGTTGTAAGCAGTCCTACCCTGTCTTTGGCTCTTACATTCTTCCTGCCACCTCTTCCGCAATGGACCCTGAGCCTTGGAAGGTGTGATAGAGATGTTTCACTGCTGAGCGCTCCTCTGTCACTTCTTCTCAGCACTATGGTCAGTACATTTATTTGTTATTTGTGTTGTTTTGTTTTTGCTTTGCTTTTTTTTTTTTTGGAGGTAGGGTTTCACTCTAGCCCTGACTGACCTGGAATTCACTATGTAGTCTCAGGATGGCCTCGAACTCATGGTGATCCTCCTGCCTCTTCCTCCCAAGTGCTGGAATTAATTAAAGGCGTGCGCCACCACACCTGGCTTGTATTTTTAGGGATTTTTGTACACTGCGCCAAGGGTGATATAAGGGGTGCACAGGGAGATATAGTAGCAACCTGCCTCTACATTTGGACTCAAAATTGAGCCAAATGCTGCTCATAAAAAAAAAAAAAAAGGAGTCACCTAGGGCAAGGCACAGCTGGAAAGCCATTGTTTTACACAATATGGACTTAGAGCAGGGCACAGCCTGCCTGATGTCCACACACTCATTACGTGCAGTCACATCAGTGCTTCAAGGACTTCTCATCACTGAGGTTGAACTGGATTCGCTCACCTTGAGATCTGCGTGGATAACGGCTTTTGCATTCCTCCCAGCAGCATTCACATCACTCTGCAAGTCAGTTCCAGCAATCTAGATCTCAGGAGCTGACCCACCCTTCATGCTCTATACTGCCCTATTCCTTTACAACCAATTACTTTTTATTATTAATTTTGTACTCAGTGAATACAGTCAAGTTGGTACCATTGTTGGCCTCCTCCCTATCCTCTCCCCGCTCCACAGGGACCCTCCTTGTTGAGGTATAAACAAGCAAGAGTGCTGTTTTCTTGGCGAACCTGGTTCCAGCACAGTGGTGAAGGAGATCCACACAGAGAACAATCAACCCCTACAACCACTTACTTTTATGGTCAGAATAAATTATTGCTTACGTCTAGGAAGCTCTCACCAACATCTAACCCCATGCTAGAATTGTTCCCAGGGTTTGCAGCTCCAAGCACCAGGCCTAGAATACAGAGAGTCATGCAATACATTCATAGAGCTGCTTTAATGATGTCAAGGGGAATAAACCCTGAATATTGCCCCGCCGCATCTCCACTGCCCTTATTACCATGAGTCCCTGAGCCAGGAAGTGCGCACAGTTCACAAATCGTGCTGCCACATTGACTGTTTCTCATTTCCTCCCTAGCGATAGCTTGCTTAGCAGCATAGAACTGGGCAGTGCTGGGCTCAATCCCAGAAGAGGTAAACCAAAGCCAGGCGTCTTGGTTGTGGAGTACGTGCTGGAGAAAGGCAAAGTTGGCTCTGCCCAGGAACTAAGTCTTTTCATTTCACAAAGGACCACGAAAAATGTAAAGAGAGGACCCATTCATGAGAATTATTCCCAGCAGCCCATAAGGGTGGAAATAGCCCAGCTAGGTAGAAAAGAGATAAGCCTAATGCTGTAGCTTATGTCAGCCACTTTAATTAATGAGGAGATTTCTTTCCATTCTGTCATCCTTTGCTTCCCTGCAACAGTGTCCTAAGCTGTTCTTTGGGTTGAGCAAGTACATGCTATGTGTGAGACTTTATGTAGAATAAATAGTTACACAAGACATTTGTGAAGGAATAAGTGCATTTGGCTCACTCACAACTTGAGGCAGGTCCTGCAAATGCGGGTTTGTCCATTAACTACTTCTCTAGCAATCTGGAAATTTAATTCTTCCCCTTGTCTCCACATCCTCACTATATACAAATGGTTCTCAGAGCAGAAAAAAAAAAAAAAAACATTCTGGTATATGTTTTAGATTTCTATTTTTGTTTGTTTTAAATATTTTATTTGTTTATTAGAGAGAGAGAAAGTGAAAATGGGCATTCCAGGGTCTCTAGCCACTGCAGAGAAACTCCAGGCATATGTGCCACCACGTACCTCTGGCTTTACGTGGGTTCTGGGGAATTGAACCTGGGTCCTTAGGCTTCACTGGCTACCTTGAGACTGCACAGGAATTTCCAGATCTGCCTAGGCTAGAGCAAGACCCTACCTCAACAACAAAAAAAGGTACCAACACATGATATATCCACACGAAACATCTTGTTAATAATAATAATAATAATAAATATTTTAAAAACAAACAAAAGTATACTTTGGGGCTGGAGAGATGGCTTAGTGGTTAAGGTACTTGCCTGCAAAGCCAAAGGACCCAGGTTTGGTTCCCCAGGACCCACATAAACCAGATGCCCAAGGTGGCGCACGCATCTGAAGTTTGGTTGCAAGTGACTACAGACCCTGTAGCACTCATCCTCCCTCTCTCTCTCTCTCTCTCTTTCTATCTCTCTCTCTCTCTTCTTAAAATCAATAAAATACTTTATCTATAGTGTAGTTATTGGCTGACTATGCCTTAAATTGCATAATTTTATGTAATTAATACATAAAGAAACATCCTATAGTATATGATCAGTCAAACACAGTAGGGATCATAAACATGACATGTATGTACATTAACAAGTAAACCAAACAGCAACGGCAATCCAATAGCTTACAAGCAAACCATGCACTCACAGTCAGAGCTTGTAAGTAATGATTGTACTCCGTGGGAGGTAGGGTTTCCTTTAAGATCATTATTAACCCAGTCTGAGAATCTTCAATTTTTTTAAAATAACATTTCTTATTAATTCTAAATATAAAAATTATTTTAAAATATGTATTACAAAATCTTGGAATACACAAGCTGCCACAGGCAAGCTAATAGCCACTTGCCCCAAAGACGTCCACACTCTAACCCCTTAGGATCTGTAGACATGCTACTTTACATAGTTGTCCTAAGGCTGAGGACTTGCAGCATGGAGATTTTCCTAATTATCCAGGTGGGCTCAGTGGAACCACGTGAGTCCTTAAAAGCAAAGCACCTCTCCCAGTTGTGGTCAGAAGGAGATGTGAACATAGGCAGGTCAGAGAAAAGTCAAGAGAGCTCTTAACCCACCGGCGCTTGTTTTGAGGACGGAGAAAGAAAGCCATCTTCGTTTCCTAGAGCTGCTTAACAAAACCACGTATCAAGAGAAATTAATTGCCTCTGTGTTCGAAAATCAACATGGCTGGAGAGGGGCGTGCAGTAGCTTTGTTCATAATATACTCAAACCGGAAAAGCCCAGTAGGTGAATGAACACCATATTTACAGAATGGAGTATTAATCAGCAAAAAAAAAAAGGAATCAACTTACTAATAAAATATTATGGATGAATATGAACAAATATGCTGAATAAGAAAGCTTTATAAAGGCTGCAGACATGGCTCAGCAGTTAAAGGTGCTTACTTGTAAAGCCTGTCAGCTGGGTTCAAGTCCCCAGTACTCACCTAAAGCCAGATGCACAAAGTGTTGCATGTTCTGGAGTTTGTTTGCAGTGACAAGAAACCCTGGCAAACTCACTCATTCTCCCTCTTGCGCTCTCTCTCTCTTTCATAAATAAAATTATTTTCTAAAACATTTACATGACAGCATTCATAGCATGGGTCGATTTACAGAAATTCCATAACAAATAAAATAATCCATGGTGAGAAATAAATCAGAACTTTCAGTATTTGGGGATAAGGAGCAGAGGTAGATCCAGAAGTGAGGTAAGGGACCCTTTCCACTCTTTCAATGCCAAATCAATATCTTGAGAGAGTTTGGGTTTAAATTGATGCATAAAATTTGTCAAATAGTCAATGCACACTGGAAGTTTAGACATTTCACTATATGGAAAGTTGATATGAAAAACTATAATTATGCTGACTCTTTTTCCTTTTTAATATCGAGATGTTTGGGAGGCAGTATGATAAAGGAAAGGATGACATGGGGACAAGAAGCCTCCTTGGGTGGTAAGTAAGCCTGCCAAGGCTCCATCATTGTCCTCTGTGAGGAGCAAGACATATTTTCCCTATAGAAATAGCCCTTGCTGCCCTTTAATCTACGATGCTATGAAAACTCCAGGTAATCTTAGTATGCCTCCCATGTTTTATTATTCACTTTTGGTGTGTGTAGTATGTGTGTTACATGTGTATGGTATGTACACATGTGTGTGCAGATGCTCAAACCCTGCAGACATGCATGGAGAGACCAGAGGAAGATATGGGATGTCTTCCTCTATCCCTTTTCCACCTTATTTCCCTAAGACAGTCTCTCACAGAGTCCAAAGCTCCCTAGTTTTCAGTCCCAGAAATGTCTGCATCCCGTCACCACTAATCAGTATGCACTGTTCTTTTTATGTGGGTACTGGGAACCAAATTCAGGTCTTCACACCTGTGCGGTCAGTGCTCTTACCGACTGAGCCAGCTCCCCAGCCCAGCGTCTCTTTGTTATTGTCCTTGTAGACACTCCACAAAGGATAAAGAGTATGGAGTGAATTGTACAGCTCATCATGTATTTTGTCCAAGCTGGAAACATAGGCTGCCTTTGTTCAGATTGAGTCAAGGAAGCTATGGCCCTCTAGTACAGCCTAGCTTAGCAACACTATCTGATGAATGAATAGAGAAACCATATTTTGTCCCTGCCTTAACTGCTATACTGAAGATTCATAATATCTGGAAGTTGTGTGGGCTTTATTTAAAAAAAAAAAAAGTCTATCCTGGGCTAGAGAGATAGCTTAGCAGTTAAGGCACATCCCTGCAAAGCTAAAGGACCCAGGATTGATTTCTCAGGACTCTTGTAAGCCAGATGTGCAAGATGGAGCAAGCATCTGGAATTCATCTGCAGCAGCTAGAGGCCCTTGTACACCCATTCTCTCCCTCTCTCTCTCTCTCTCATTCTATCTCTCTATATATGTCTACTGGACACTTTCTCTATCTCATAATAAATAAATAAAATACAAAGAACTATCTCTGTAAACACAGCTTTCTAAGGCCTCATCTACTCCCTGCAGAGCACAGAGCACTGCACCTCACCTGCCCCTCCCACCTCCCGTGCTTATGCACCTAACCTGCCCCATCCACTGTGCACGTGGGCAAAGAGAAAAGAGCAGATGCATGGAATTCGAGTCAGTAAACAATTACAGTCATGTGATTGACCTTTCCAAAAAGAAGAAGGCTGGAGAGATGGCTCAGTGGTTAAGGAGGTGCTTGCCTACAAAACCTAAGGACCTGAGCTCAGTTCTCCAGTACCCATGTAAAGCCAGATGCACAAGGTGGCACTTGGGTCTAAAGTTCGTTTGCAGTGGCTAGAGGCCCTGGCGTATCCATTCTACCCCCCCCCCCTCTCTCTCTGTCTGTCTGTCTCTCTCTCTCAAATAAATAATAAATGATTTTTTAAAGGAAAAAGATGCTGGAGAGATTGCCTAGTGGTTAAGGCACTTGCCTACAAAGCCTAAGGACCCAGGTCCAATTCCCTAGGACGGATGTAAGCCAGATGCACAAGTGGGACATACATCTAGAGTTTGTAGTGGCTAGAAGCCCTGATACAACCATTCTCTCTCTCTCTCTCCATATATATATTTCCCTTTCTGGCTCACTCAAATAAATAAATAAATAATTTAAAAATAAAATAAGAAAGGAAAAAGCCAAGTAGGAAAATGTGGCACAATGAATTTGAGCACCGGGAACCCGAGGATGAAGGTGAAGCTGGGCATTGGAAAGCACATTACTATTTCCGCAGTTAATGCTGCCACAGTCCCTCCCTGTCCGTTGACCAGCAGTGGATGGAGTCCTCCTCCAACCTCCTCCCACCAAAAAAAAAGAAGCACTTCTTCCGAACTGGGTGAGGAGAATCCACTCCTCTCAGAGTCATGAGTCAGGCCTGCCACCGAAGGATGGTTCAGGGTGCAAGCATCTCCGCAGGAGAAAGTCTGAGAGAGAGGCGTGCGTCTCTGAAACTCGGGGAGCCCGACTCTCCGGACTCTGCTCCAAGCACAGAGCCAGAAATGTCAAGAAACGCTTCAGCGTCACAGTGAGGCTTGTAATCCAAACATCTCCCCATGAGAAGCATGCTGAGGAAAATGTGCGTGAAACCGTATGGAAACCCACAGTAAGAACCCTCGAGCCACAAAGACAGACTCTAAAAATAAAGCTGCACCTATCAAAATGAAGGATGAGAAAGAGATAAGAAAATAATTAGAAACAGATGACAAAGGTATTTTCCATTGTGGTAGTGCCCTCTCCCTCTCCCCCTGCCTTTTGGTTTGAGTTTTTGAGTTCTGAAAACGTTTTTTACACGGAGGTTTCTGGTCACTTCTCAGCATTGTGCTTCTATAAAACAAGGTAGAAATTCTGAAATGCCTGGCTTATGTGTTGTGAACACAACACAAAACATCTGAGGTTTATCCACAAAGGATTCCCTTGAAGCAATGGAAAGGTACTTTAAAAGAGGGCCAGAGGGCATAGCTATGTAAGAAATCAGAGTAGATAATTATTTTTTACTTGTTTGTTTGTTTATTTGAGAGGGAGAAAGAAGCAGAGACAGAGAGAGGGCACGCCAGGGCCTCCAGCCACTGTAAAAAAACTCCAGATGCATGCGCCCCTTTGTGCACCTGGCTTATGTGGGCCTGGAGAGTCAAACCAGGATCCTCTGGCATTGCAGGCAAGTGCCTTAACCACTAAGCCATCTCTCCAGCCCCCCAGAGTAGATAATTATGATCATCCATAATCAATTAACGGTCCCCTTGGATGGTTTTATGGTTGCCCTCCTTTCACCAAATTTAAAGTTAAAAACTAATATGAAAGGGTATCAGGGCCTTACTAGCTGTAAGAAGTCACTGTTAGGGCCAAAAGGAAATATAGTTCCTCTTTGGTGCATCACAAGATTCAGCAGTGTTCTTTGTCTCCTGGTTGACAGAAGAGGTAACATTTACTATATTTGCTTTATTTATTTATTTATTTATTTATTTATGAGAGAATGAATGGACATGCCAGGGCCTTTAGCCATGGCAAATGAACTCCAGAGGCATGTGCCACCATGTACACCATCTAGCTTACATAGGTACTGGTGAATAGAACCTGGATCTTTTGGCTTCGCAGGTAAGCATCTTAACTTCTAAGCCATCTCTCCAGGGGTAATTGCTTTTAGAGAAGGGAAGTCATTCCTCATTGTGGCTAAGGGTGAAAATTGCTTTATAAATGGTTTATGTAAAATCAAGAAAATTTAATTTGAATATGGGTTTTATACATGTCTATTATGTGTATTCCTTTAAAAGAAAAATGAGTTCTAGATGCCTTTTATCATGGAGAAATTAAAGGGCTCTTTCCTTTCTTGCATCAACACTAACAGAGCAGTGTAAGAAAGGCCAAGGGAAACGGGCTTTAGAATAAAGTGGAGGGTAAGGATCCAGGTCTGACATCATGCTAGCTCCAAAAGCCCTGGCAAGTTATTTGACTTCAGACACAAAGCAGGGGTGCACTGTCGGGCTCCCCTGGACTTCTGTGAGCGGGACAAACTAAGATGTCTCCACGTTCTTGGCCAGAGTCAGGCACAGAGAAGGTGCTTGGCATTCGCCTGTCCTGTGTGGGTGGGCGTGGCACACTGCCCTGTGCCAAAAGCTCACTGAACACAGTAATGACTGCCTATCTACCCCGCTCCCCTCCTCCCTGACGGGGAGAGCAGCTAGGTTAGAGGATGTGGGCCGGATTCTTTTGGTGTGACCTTCAACTGTGTAAGTATTACGTGTCACAGTGAATATCTCCAGTGGTTTGGCGGGTTGTTTTTCTACACCTCAGTCATAAAGTAGGTGCCAAACAGCTCTTAATCTTGCCAGCCCAGAACTGCCAGCTCCTTTTCTCATTACACCAGCCTTAAGCCCGTCAAAGAAATAAACATTCTTTAGGGAGAGCACCCAAACTATGATTCAAATAAAACAAGTCTGACAAACTCTGTTCTGATTGATCAAAAGTGGTTTTGAGCTTCCTTCTGGGTAACAATTGAGAAATATGAATTATTTTTCTTCTTGAAACTCATGGCAAAGAAAAACAAGATGCACAGCAATAAGAAAACACAGTATACTGCTTGGGGCATAGGGTATAACTAAAGGAAGCAAAAAAAATATATATCTCGGTATTCACACATGAGTTGTAGTGAAAGAATCTCCCCAGTTTAAAAACAAACAGAAATTAGGGAAAGATCTTGCCTAAGTGATACCTTTAGAAGCATGTTATAGCGTCACATAAATATACCGTGGCTCAATCATCAATGCTGAGAACTATGATAGTATGTGCTTTGGGGAGTGTAAAGGTATTTGGTGCAGAGCTCCAGCAATAAACTGTGGGACAATGTGAGGCTGGAATACTTAGCATTTCTGAGCAGTTCCTTGCATTATCTGCAAGTGCCCACAAGCTGGCCGTACCTGTCACAGGCTTGTAAACCCACCAGAATGTCACATTTTTGTGTGGTTATGGGATGCTGCCTCAGTACAAAGTGCAGAGACTACCATGTAAGAATCAGAGGTTGCCCCCACCCACTATTTTTGGCCAGCTTCTTTTGTAACTGCGCACACACAGGAAGCCAGGGCAGTTCAAGGCATCTCAGAGACTATTCCTTGTTCCTGGGAAAGGTGATGCTGTTGATGAAGAGAGATTGGACTCACTATGGGCTACAAAAGCTTCTCTTTTCAGATGATGGTGACAATGAGAGTGACTAAAAACTCACCAAAGTGCTGAGAAGCATTCATCACTAAGTGAGCAATCTTATCACATCCTTCAAGGCTCAGGGACCATTTCAGCAGAGGTGACAGAAACAAAGAACCAAAAGAAGGAGAGGAGTGCTTACAAAACTGTCTTCCAGACACAAAGGGCCCTTGGTATTCATGACCTCGCAGAGGCTGACACTATCTACACACAAAACCTGCATAATAGAGGGAAAATGATGTCATTAAAATAAAAAAATAGACTACTTAGAAAGAAAATGTGGTTCAGTGGAGGAGCAATTCAGGAGGGAGAAAAGAAAGGGCGGTGGGAGGGATTATTATTGTACAGTGTCTATATGTCTGGAAGATGTTAATAAAAAGTTAAAAATGGACTGGAGAAATGGCTCAATGATTAAGGCACTTGCCTACAAAGCCTAATGACCCAATTTTGATTCCCCCAGTATCCACATAAAGCCAGATGCACAAAGTAGCACATTCATCTGGAGTTCATTTGCAAGCGGCTAGAGTCCCTGGCATGCCCATACTCATTTATTCTTTCCCCCTCTCTCTGTCTTTCTCTCTCCCTTCCTCCCTCCCTCCTGGCAAATAAATAAATAAAATATTGGTTTAAAGTTGAAAACAAAAGAAAAAAATCAATCTGAGAACCAGAAAACCAAAGAGGGACTGGAACCTTGCCACCTATAGCAGATGCTCTTGCAAAGAAGGACAGTCAAGTAAATGACTGCTCTGTGTAGCCTCTGCAGAGAATCCGGGTATGAGTCTCTGGTGTTTAAAGACCTGATCTGGTAAGTTCAGCCAATCGCACACATTGGAAAGAGCCAAATGCCAATTTCTTGGTGGAAATGAAGCATAATTAAAACAGCACAGTGAGGTCCTGCACATGTTAATTGTCCCAGAGTTTGCATTAATATCTCTAGTAAACGTTCATACTTTTTTAATGTTATGGATTTTAAAGGTATAGGCAATTACTTTTAACTAAGAAGCTAATCACACATCTTTTCCAATGTGGTCTGTCCACACAGAACAAACAATAAGCCCCTTATAGTGCAGCCAACTAAAACTCATTGCCACAACAAGCTTGACGGGGCTAAAAGTATCAGGTGGACAGCAGGGTGTCAGAGTTTATACAGCCCTACACAGAGCTCGGGTTTCCACCGCCGCCCACCCTCAAGACTATATAGCAGATAGGGCCCAAAGTGCAGCCAAAAGTGTGTGTCGCTTCCACTAAGCCTGTGGA